>NW_027069699.1:552495-623753 GCF_002906115.3 Quercus suber | reverse complement strand
ATGTGGGGGGAGAAAAACCCAGCCCAACTTATTGGGCCCGAGGCCCTGAATGAGGAACACTCTTCATCCGAGGAGATAAGGCCTTCAGTCGGAAGCCCACGCCAATGGGGGACGCCTGGGGATGAGCACGTATACCATCCGAGGAGATACTCATATGTCCGAGTAGTCATGCGTCCTCGGATCCGAAGAGGTTTGATCAAACACGAGTATGGGAGGTTCAAGTGATCTATTTGACAAGTGTCAAGGGGGAGAAGGACCTCGGACACACATAGAGATAACGACAACAGAGAAATATCAAGGAGGCATACTTCAACCACCGCATTTAATGCACTGCACCTACCTTCCTGGCCGCATTTATGTGGATAGGACCCCTGAACAGTGGTGCTTTCTCAGCTACCGCCACTCGCATAAGGCTAAAAGTGGGGTGATGGGACATGTACTCAAGTGGCTCGGATGACGAACAAATGGACGGAGGAGATGTAAGAAGGCAATGCTATATAAGGAAGGGTACCTCTGATAGAGGGGGATCGAAAAAGAGTACTCATATTAGTCCGAGAGCACATTAATTCAACTTCTCTCATTGGTGTTGCTGTTTAATACTGTCATTTTCATTATTTGCCTAGCCCTTTCGCCCACTCTCTACAAAATTTATTGTTTTGGGCTCAGAGGGTTCCAAATCCATACCTCCTTGGGCTTGGGCCGCAAAAACTGACCCTACAGGTAGCATTAACAGGCATTGTAAAAAATAACTTTATGTCAATAAAGTCAATTTTTTGTTAGATTTTTTTACCAATTTTATAAGTTGTTGAGCCAATAAAGAAAACTTTTTGAGTTTTACTTACCACTTCAGAACTATTTTCAGTCATTTCATCAATTTATACCAATTTTTTATTAGATAGATTCCACAATAAATCATCTTTAATGGATTGGGTATTAACATTTTCCTTACAAAAAGAAAAAAAAAGAAAAAGAAAAAGAAAAGATGAGGATGGGATTCCTCATACAAAATTGAGTGTGCAAGTGGCCCTCCATTTCCCGGTGTTTTCCTTTTCTTTTTTCTTTTTTTCTTTTTTTCTTTTTTGGTGGGGTCTTCGGAGAGCTTCTAGATATTCTCCTATGCATAGGGGCTACACAGATGGGCACACGTGAAAAAAGTAGCAAAAGTTTGGTTTGATGGTCAAAGAAAACAGAAGAAGAAAGTGACAAAGAAAAAGGGGGAAAAAAACACAAAAAGGCATAACCTTACAAATTATCGATCACCAGAAAAAAAAAATCAAATATTTATTTATTATCTTGTTGAATTAATACTAATTACATTCATTACAATATATATTTATAAATTTAAAAAAAATAGTTGTACTTTTAATATTTTAAAAAAAAAATTATTACTACCGCACACTCTTGTTTTTTTTTTTTTCTTTTTTTATTCCCTGTGTTTTCAATTTTTTTTGGTGGGGTTTTTGGATAACTTCTAGATATTTTTCTATGCATATGGTCTATACAGGTGGAGCCCACGTAAAAAAAAAAAAGTAGCAAAAGTTGGGTTTGATAGTCAAAGAAAATAGAAGAAGAAAGTGGCAAAAAAAGAGGGGGAAAAACAAAAAGAGTAGAGTATAATCTTTCAAATTACCAATCACAAAAAAATAAAATAAAATAAAATAAATTTTGAATTCTTATTTATTATTTTGTTGAACTAGTATCAATCACATTCACTACAACATGCATTTATAAATTTTAAAAAAAAAAACGGTTGTACTCTTAACGTTTAAAAAAAATATTATTACCACAGCGCACTCTTGGTGCGGTAGTCACTTCACAAGTATAAGTATTTATAATGTGTGGGGCAAGAGGCTTGGGGTGTGGAGGCAAGGGGCTTGTGGGGTGTGGAGGCAAGGGCTGAGGTTCAAGTTTTTAGAAGTGAGTTTCACACACATATTCACTTAGATTAGGGTAGTATAGAATTTCTATCTTTTTTTTTTTTTGAGAAATAATTACAATATGCTGCTAATCCCGCAGCTTGAACCACTTCCCTCCTAAACTTCTAAGAGAACCATTTCCCTCCTAAATCCTCAAGTACACGGCACACGTGTCTTTCTTTTGGTTTGACATTTGTCCCTGTATGCAGCAACTGCTGCAATCTTGTGTGCAGAAAATCCTTGTCCTAAATAATATATGATTGACATGGGTATTAAGAACTTAAAAAACATGCAATCTAATCGTAAAATTTTTTAAAATATATAACCTTATTAATTGTTTTTTAGTGGGAGTTATAGAGATTGACTATAAATAAACTTTTCCTTTATTTATTTATTTATTTTTTTTGAGGAACAACTTTTCCTTTATTTTATAGCATCATGAAATATATATAATGTATTTTGAACTGCCATAATAAGATATAGAGGGGCTAAAATTGTAGAATAAAGTATTTTTTTGGGCTAAAATTGCAGAATAAAGTATTTTTTTAATTAAAAGAAATATTATTTTACCAAACAGATCCTTTTAAAACTTGCATAGAAATCAACTTTTAGAAAGTCAAGTTACAAACAAGGCTGTTTTTACTAGAGAAGTTTCATAAGAATCTACCTGGTAAATTTTTTTTTTTTCTTTTAAATCATTATTTAGCAAAAATGACTTATAGAGAGACTAACATTTAATTTCATATTCAATTTTATAACATGCTTAAGCGATGAACTAAGTATGACAAAAACTTGTTCACATTTTTTATATCAAATTATCACTTTTTCAATTTTTTATTCCATGGCTCACGGAGTCACGGTAGACCATTTTAATAAATTGCGAAATTGTGTAAGTTCAATTTATATTCGATTCCTTGTGCAAGTGGCCCTTCTCTTTTCCAAGTGTTTTCCTTTTATTTTTTGATTAAAAAATAAAAAATAAAAATATCACGTGGAAAAGCCTGGAGAAGAAAAAACAAAGCATTAAAAAGATATTTTTGTTTTTATCATTGAGGTCTGTCTGTCTCTCTCCCTCTCTCTCTCCCTCTCTCTTGCATGTGAGTGAAGTTCTAAACATCATGATTTATTTGTTTCAGAGATGCTGTGACCCGGGGCGTCAAACATTTCTCACAATTCCTGGAAGTGAAATTCCGAATTGGTTTAGGCACCAAAATGTGGGGGCTTCAGTGAATCTGCAAGTGCCTTCACATTTATTATTTAGTGGCAAACCTATGGGAATCGCAGTGTGCGCTGTTTATATATTCCGCCAGCATCATCCACTTCACCAACTTCATATTCAACATTTTCTAGGTATGATATATACACATGCGCTTTGGTGTTCCGTTGAAGCCTACGGATATAGATATTCCCCAGTGGTTCTTCCTTTATCGGAGGAATTTGGTAAGATTGAATCGTATCATCTTTGGCTCGAATATTTTCTCTATGATGCATACTTCGAAAGCTACCGCAAAGAAGAATTGGATGCTAATGAATTTACCCAAATTAAGGTTACAATTGAAACCAGAGGTCCAGGCTTGGAGGTTACGAAATGCGGAGCCCATTTGATATTCGAGCAAGACATTGAAGATCTCAAACAAACTAAGCCTAGGTCTAGCAGCTGCACTATCACTCCTTATTATGAGGATGATGATTTAGGCGATTCAGAGAAAGATGCCAAAATTAAGGAAAGCGGTGATGATGAACCACCACACCCAAAGTGGATAGAGCACCCTAATCTAATTGAAAACTGGTTTGGGAATTCATGCATACAAGGACAAGGTGACTCCGATTGTGAGTGAGGAAAGAGGAATCCCAGCGAAAGTGGCAACTTTGATGAATCTGCACAGTTGAGAAACTTTTTGTTTTCTCTTTGGTTTTTTTGTAAGTCACCTTTTTCTCTTTCTTATGGGACTAGTTTGCAATTGATTGTGTGTTCATCATTTTTGTTCAATTATGCTGGAGGGTAAAATCAGCACTTTTGTTGTTCTATAGTATTTGCTACATTTGCATATGAATAGGAGAATACAATTGAATAGATGCAGCCCCACTTCAGTGTTGTTGTGTAATCAAATGGAAAGTAGAATATTTGGACCCTTTTTGAAAGAAAAAAAAAGCACGTGATTTTGTTTTTCTTCACCACATTAACCCTTTTGAAATCTGAAAATGGAGTCAATGATTTTTTATTTATTTTTTTTTTCTGTTGTATGAAGTTTTGGAAATTTGACTTTTGGTTTTCGGATTTTGTGTTGAGTTTGCCCAAGAATTAGAAACTTCTCATCATCTTATTTGTCATTTAGAAACCAATAGCAGATAAAGAGGCTACAATGCTGGATGGCAGAGATGTTCGTACTACCGCCAGAGCACAGGGTTTGGTGCTTACTACAACGACCACTACACTGTCTTTGAGTGTCTGTGGGGTTGATGCTGATGATGATGGAGAGTGGAACTGGGTTTGGGGCTATTTCTGTTTGGCTACAAGGAAACTTGAGGTTAAATAGTGTGAAAAGGGTAAAAAGCTTTTGAATCATATGGGCTGAAATAGCAGTTCCCGTCCCCACTTATTTCTTGAGTTCTTAATTTTTTAGTTTCCCTTCAAAACACACACACACACACATATATTTATTTATTTTTTAAAATCCTATAATTTTCTTAGAAACTTTTCAGAACACATAAGCGCAGCTCTAGCAAGCCAGTTGTGTTTGGCTTTGCTGGCAATTTCTTTCCTTTAAATAAAATGTATTTTTCCAAGAAAATAGGACCTTATTGTGGTTTATGTTGTTTTGTATATATGTTTTCTGAAGGTACTAGTTGGAGCTATGCCGGAAAGCTTTGGAGGAGAATATTGTTGTTTATTTGGGGACAGGTTGTGGGACGACCACATTGCTGTACTGCTTATCCATGAGCTGGGTCACTTGATAAGGAAGCCCTAGAAGAGCATATGCATCATCCTCTCCCGTATGGTGGCTCTGGTTCAGCAGGTAAGCTACTATCTATCATGTTGGTTTTGTAATTTGATAATTAGTTTTGGCTAAGTTTGAGACAATATTTGTAGGCTATATGGCTGGTACATTGCACAATAATGAAGTGACATGCTCTTTGGCTTGGCTGAAGTTGTAGGTATGTAGGTCTTGAGAAGCAGGTAAGGCTGTTGCTTTTTAGTGCTTATGTATGGAATTTCTCATTGTGATTCTAGATTTTAAGAAGGGGCATTCTGAATCTATGTACTTCAAGTTCACAATGGAAGGGAGTTTGGCATTTTATCATCAGAACCATGATTATACTATGAAGTATGAACTCGTGATCCCTTGAAATATATAAACAAAATCAAGATAGGGCTAGACTACCAAATAGTACAAAAGCATCAATTCCTAGAACCCAGGGTTCAATTCCTAGAAATTGACCAACCTTGATAGTGCAGAAGTTTGGGCTTACTCTTTAAACAGCTAGGTGATATGTAGTGTAAGCAAGCAAATAAAGGATTGTGTGGCCTCTTTATTTGTTAATTGGGGTCTCATTCGTCAATTGATGATTGATAATTGTGAAAGAAAAATGCAAAACTCTAATTATGATTTATGAGGCATGACCCAGTAGAACAAGAAGCTCTAATGAGGAATTTCACCTTGACAGACTGAGACAACCCCACTGATACCATTCTTAAAGATATGGGAAAACAAGTTTTAGAATAACCTCTCCACTACCGGCACAGTTGCCTTCAGTACTGCTGTGCTCTTCTGTCTTAAATTTAAATAAAATATCTCATTTATTTCTAATTCTCTTTGTGATTTGGTGAGTAATGACTTTTCCATCCTTTCACTCATAATAGCACTTCCTCATTTTATAATAACTGGAAATTTTACTGCAAAATGGGTATTCACTCTTCAATAATTGATAGATTAACATTGCCAAAATGTATATATTTCCTATTCTCTTGGATAAACATTGTAATAGACAACTTAAGAGGTTCGAGACCATTGTTGTTTGTTGGTAATAGTTGAATTAGATTGGCACTGATGGAAAATAAATTTAAATTAGAATATGTGATTGCCAGCCCTTAACATCATTTTAAGTGGTCATTGGAAGTAACAACTGAGAGAAGCATACTGCTTGTGTGTATGATCTGTGTGATATTGGGTCCAATGCTAGTGTTCACAAACACTTTTATGGGATAATGTCCCAATATGGAATTTTGTTGATAGATCTCATGTCCATGATTTATATTGTTCTCTGCATCTCAACCTGCACTGGAAAATGCATCCTCAAGATTTAAATGAGCCCATATTATTCCTTAATTTTGGTTTGGTTCTCCATTTTACAGGACATCGGATAGTTCTGCTTACAGTCATTATAGATATCCTTATTGTACATTAGAAAATATTTACAATGCTATGCTAGTATATTGGCTCTCAAGCTGTCAATTTTTAAAATTTTTTTATTGGGGGTGGGGGGTGTGCATATTGCTGTTGACTCTGCTCTCCTGCAGATCATGCTCATGTAACTTCTGGACGTAGAGAGGACTTGCTGATGACTCTGCAGAAATGGTGGTTGGTTCTGCTTCTGCTGATGACTGTGCTGTTAAATCTTTGACAAGTTCAGCTGCTAAGTGGAGAAAGAGGCTTTTCATAGGATGTATTCTGATTGAATCTACAGTTGATAATGTGCAGTTGCATTTCAGTCAGTTTAGCTATGTTTTGGATGTGTATCTTCCTAAGGTAAAATGTAGCTGATTTATATGTAGTTTAATTGAGAATGTGTGGATGGCTAGCTGATGAAAATATTGCATTGTTTTCCTTGGCAACTTCTTTCTAAATGCTTCAACCATGCTATGAAGCTTGTGATAAGATGTATTGTTAAACCAGCTTGGGGTTCAAGTTTTTCAAATGGGCTTGCTTGTAGAGCGATACTTTTACCAACTGATCTATATAGCAAAAATTCATTATTGCGCAATGCTGAAATTAAGATGTTCACATATGACTACAAGAGGGAAAAGGAACCCATGATGAACACTTAGAGGTAACACCAATTCGAAACAGACGAGATATTCTGCCAAATTCATCCTGGGACAAGAATTGAAAATTAGTAATTTCTCAGAGGCTTTTCTTGGTACTAATTGTAATTGATTGCTTGGTTTTTCATGTTGCTATTTGCACATCATGTAAACTCATTTTGTACTGTAATTGCATATTCTGTGTTATATATTAGTATTTATCAGATCCTTTTTGGGTGTTGACCATATGTTATTGGCATAACTAATATCATAATGCATTTTGCTTCAGGATGAAAGAAAAATGTGTCATAGGGGGTTCGGTTTTATGACATTGTCTGATGAAATTTCAGCTGAGTACACTTCTCAGAAAGTACATAGGATACGTGGGCAGATGTGTGCATGTTATCATGATATATGATAGACAGGTGCTTGTGTCCAATAGGCACTCATGTGGGTAGCTGACTATCAAAGGAAAGAGCCTCAGAACTTTCTTGTGCAGAGTGGTTTGGTGGGCTACTGTCTATCACATATGGTCTCAGAGAAACTTAAGAATTCACGGAGAGGTCAAAACAGAGGAAATCAAAGTGAAGAGAATGAGAAAGGATGTTAAGTTTAGAATGATGGTCAAAGGAAGTAACTGCAACTCTATCCTAACCTAAACAGAGTTATCTGTTATAACTGGAGTGTACCACATTCCATCATTCATGGCTTCCGCTTAAAAGTTTTGCTAGTAGCTAGGTTTGTGATTGGTCTTATTTTTTAAAAGAAGATGTTGGGTAAGATAACACCAATCTGATGCTGTAGTTTAGTCCGAAGGCTCATATCTCTATGTAAAACTGGGTTGGGACGATGTAACACTGTTTTCAAATGGAGATGATCTTTTAATGTATAGGTCAGTGCAGATGCCTTTGTTGTAGTGGACTAACTGAAGTCTCAGTGTTTTAAGTGTTTCTGTTTCGTAACAATAAAAAATTATGAATTATCCAAAAAAGATAGAAGAATGCTCAATTCCATATTTTTTTTGTGAGGATGCAACAAAAGTGTCTGTGGGGGCAAGGACAAGCACCCAATCCGTTATTGCATTTGTCATCATCTTCCCGCTATAGCACCTTTGTATTCCATCCTAGTACTTTAAGCCAAATAGTTAATTATTCTAATTATGTTCTAGACTTGATAGATATAATCATACACAGTATTGCGTAAATAAATAAATAGATGAATACATAATTTAGTTACCTAGGGAAATCAATGGAATAACAATCCCAAAGTAAAAACCACTGTTGGGGGCTTAACTAACAACCATAAGGTAAATAGCTCCACTATGTAAATTTGAAATATATACAATAGGCTTTACTTTAAATCTATTACTATCATATGTGTTATTTAGTAAAGTGACCACATGTAGCTCTGAATTGATTGACTCTTCTACAAGTGAACTCTGTTGAACGTGAACACTCACTCATGACTTCCAAGTACCCATTTGAAGATTAACTCCAACAATTCTTTTTTAATAGAATGCAATAACTTCATCTTGATCACCAGATCTTCAAAATCATGAATTTAGATCTCCAGTTGATGCTTTAAAGAGTACCCAAATATCCCTTATGATTGTGTACACCACACAGTTCTACAAAGTCTTGAAATATGTGCCCTAGGGTCATTTTTATACCTTCCCTTGAAAACCACTAAACCCTAGGCTGATTGAAACATACTTGGATTCTGTTATGCACAAATTTTGATAAGTCAAGACTTTTGCATCAATAGGTTGAGATAAGTGATTCTCGATCGATTGAGTTGGTGTCAAGTGGTTTTGATATTACATAAACTTCTGTTTTTCATGGTCTTGAATCTTTGGTCTAGAATGGAGCTTAAAACACACTCAAGAAAAACTAAGACCCTTACAAAATGAATACAATTGAATTGATCACGGTTTGCCGAGCTAGTCCAGTGGATTCAACAACGCGGAAAGAGGGGAATTACTTGCATATACCGCTAATCCAAACCTTGGTACATGATAGTGATACAATATTTATAGTGGCTTCTCCAATGGTAGCATTTGTCATCCTCTTTTTACCTACTTAAGCAGAAAATGCCTTCCACATCACCATTTATGCTTTTCATAACTATGCGTCAAACAAGCTTAATTTGTTCACCTAAAAGTCACTCATCTTGACCACCTTTCTCACAACGTGGAAAGGGGAATTACTTGGTACATGATACAATATAGCAAAGCTTAGTAAGTTTATAGTGGCTTATTCCTTGATCACTAAAACAACCTCCCCAACTTCTCCTCCACTAATTTGTTTATTGGATTTTTAGCTTCATTTCTAATTGAATATATATATATATATATATATATTAATCTTTATAAATTTTTATTTTGGTGTTATAAAAGAGATAGAGATTTTTGTTTATTGGATTTTTAGCTTCATTTCTAATTGAATATATATATATATATATATATATATATATTAATCTTTATAAATTTTTATTTTGGTGTTATAAAAGAGATAGAGATTATTTAGTATATGGCCTTGTGGGAGACTAGGTTGCTAACGTTAACAATCAACCATGTAAAATATTGGTTTACAAAAATTAAAGTCTCAAAATATTTCTTTCCAAATAATTTAGAGATCTTTTTAGAGGTAAGAAAAATAGTGCACAATCCTTTTTTAACCATTTATAGTCATGTATTTATGGAACATGCTAAAGATATTTAAAAATTTATTGTGTAAAGCATACAACTTTAATGGCTTAATAAATGAAATTTAATTTAATTTTTTTATTGGTGACACATCAGTTTGTAAACATTATGTAATAAAAGTTGTATATACATAACATAGCATTACTTTAATTTTGGGCCTTTTTATAATGGAGTGGTGTTTTTTTATGACGTGAGTTGAACATTTTTTTTTTAAGTTACAGGGGCCTTAGGTTAAGTTAGGCCTTGAGCTGCCACTGGATGAATTGAAGAGTTTTTAAAAGAAAATAACATAGAGGATGTGTATTAATAGAGATTTTCTTTGATAGTGTTTCTAATAGTGACATCCATGATTCAAATCCCCTTTTCCCCTAATTAAAACACAGAGGATGCGTATTAATAGACATCCTCTATTAAACTACAAGATTCTTGATCGTTGAATTAGATTTACGCTATAAATAATAAGTACTATTTTATTGGAATAATGTGAATGATCATTATTAAAGTATCCTACTGTCTCCATATATATATATACACACACACACAACGAGATACCTAGTTAGGACAAAAAGACATTCACTCTTTCAAAGCATTTGTGCTTTTCACACCCGTCAAACAAGCTTAATTTGTTCATCTAAAAGTCACTCCTCTTGTTTCTCCCAAGAAAAAAAAAAGGCCACCTTTCTACAGAGTGGAAAGAGGGGATTGTTGGGTAAGTTTATAGTGGCTTTCTTGGAGATTGTTTGGTATATGGTTATGTGAGAGATTAGGTTGCTAACGTTAACAATCTAGTAATCTACCATGTAAAATATTAGTTTACAATAATTGAAATTTCAAAATGTTTTTTTTTTTCATATAAATTATGGTTTTCAATTGGGTTAAGTTTCTATTAGTCTAATATTTTAGTGATTTTTTGGAGGTATGAAAAAAATAGTGCACAATCATTTTTTAACCACTTATAATCATATATTTATAGAACATGCTAAAGATACATAAAAAAACTTATTGTGTAATGTATACAAATTGATGTGATAATTCATGTGATTGGTAGACTTCAACCACCTAAAAAATAACTATTTTTTTTTTAATTGTAATTGTGACACATCAATTTGTAAACATTAGTGGGTTTCAGTTAGCTCAACTTGTAAAATCTCTTATGGTTAAATAAGAAATCTAGGGTTCAATTTCAGCCAAAACCAAATATCGATTGTTGTCTTGGTCTGATGATAAAGAGTTATTATAAGGAGCGGGCGCCATAGGTAAATACTCTCTCAAAAAAAAAAAAAAAATTGTAAACACTATGTAATAAAAGTTGTATATCTATAGCATTACTCTACAATTTTTGGCTATTTTATAGTGGAGTAGTGCTTTTTTTATAAAGTAAGTAGAGCATTTTTATTTTTATTTTAATAAATAGGGTCCTTATGCTAGGTCTTGATTTACCACTGCATGAAGAGTGTTTAATAAATAAATAAATAAATAAATTAAAAAAAAAAACGCAGAGGATATGTACTAATAGAGAGTTGCTTTGACAAAAGTATCTAGTATTATGGGATGAGATTTTTTGGTAATTTTATAGTTTGGAGAGAGGGGATTTGAATTAAGAATATCACTATTGAAAACACTATCAAGTACCAACTAATCGAACTACGTGATTCTTGACTGTTGAATTAGATTTAAACAATAAATATTATATGATTTTAATAATGTGAATGATCATTAATAATATTAACTTATTAAAGTATCCTTTTTTTTTTTTTATGTAAATTAAAGTATCCTATACCTAGTTAGGACAAAAAGACATCCACTCTTTCAATAAAGAGTCGTTCATTTAGCCCCCAAAAAAAGAAGAAGAAGAAGAAAGAGTTGTACACGAACCCCACCAATACCATGCATCTTCTCACTCTCACAAACCCACCACATGCAATGCATAGAAATTCTATATGCTTGTCCCCCATTAAAAACCAAATAATATATTTTAACAAATTACTTTTGAATTTAGGTACTTGTTGGGCCAGGAAGATACTTGGAAGATGAGGAGGACCACTTGCACATAGAAAATGAATTGTTGACTCATGATTCATGAATGCCGGAACCTTAATTTGTCTCACTTACTTACACCCACTCCACTACCCAGCGTTATTTCAACAAGCTTTCTTCAGTCACACCTACAAGTTTCAGTGACTGTTAACTAAATGCGCTCACTGTTCAAGCTCGACCATTTCTCTCATGGCTTTTACTTCATCAGTACCATCTTCTTCTTCTAACCCTAGGTGGTGGGCACATGATGTGTTTCTTAGTAGAGGTGTCAATTCGGGTTAGCGTGTTGGGTTCGTGTTATGTCGAGGTAGGGTATTCGACTAAATGACTCAACCCTAACTCGACCCATTTAATAATCGTGTCATGAACTTTCAACCCTAACCCGACCTGTTAATAAGGAGGGTTGACCTGACCCAACCCATTTGACACACTTAATAAACAAGTTGTGTTGCGTTGACACGAATGTAACACAACCCATTTCAACCTATATAATATTAAATATAACATCCATCTATAAATAATTTTTTTTACATCTCAAAAGCAGTGCATACACTTTAAGTCTTCAATCCACATTCAAAATAATATAGTTCAACAAAAATATAACATTCATCTATAAATAAGTTCTTTACACTCTAAAAGAAGTGCATACATTTCAACCCAAAATTCAAAATAACATAGTTTAACAAAAATGAAATAATATAGTTCAACAAAAATATAATATCCTTGGAACTTGCCAAATGCTAAGTATCAATATTGAAAGAATTGGAGCAAATAGTAGACTAATTCTGACTATGACTACGATTATCATTCATAGATTCTTTGTTGATGTCCAAATTCATAACATCTTCTACAAGCTCATCCAATTTCATTTATGCAAGTTCTATGCCAAAAAAATATATATAAGTATTAGTAGTTACAAAATATGATCATGCCTCAATAGTTTTAAAAGCAATACCCATCAGATCTAGTTTATAAACTATCTCAATAAACATACTTGCAAGATATGCAGACAGTGTCCAACACTAATACAAACACAAAAAAAAAAAAAAAACACAGCACAAGATAAAAGCTACAACCGTGGCCTTAATCAATAATTAATATATCTCATTTATTAATAACGGCACATGGGTTCAAAGTTTATAGAACAAAAAAATTATGCAAAAAAAATTATTGCAGAATTTTGAAACACCAGAAAAACGGTTTTCTTTAATTCTAAAACTCACTAAACACATGAGAGAGAGAGAGAGAGAGAGAGAGAGAGAGCAATAACTAGTTTAAGACTTTGAGTTTGAGAATTGGGCGTGAGTCTATCATATAGTAGAGTGAGTAGTGCAGCTGAAATAAAAAAAAAATCAATATTTATAAGATGGTTTAAAGATTTAGGGTTTGTAAGGTTTAGAGATCTAGGATTTTTAAAGTTTCAATTTCCAATTATATCCCTTGTCAGTTTTTGTAATTACTCACTTTTCTTTTTAAATTTAAAATATATGTTAGATATAAAAGGTATTTGACAAATCTAAAATAAAATAAATATTTATTTGTTATATGAGTTAAAAGGGTTGTGTTAAGTGGGTTATTTTGGGTTGACACAAATAAATTGGCGTGTCAATCGTGTCTATTGTGCGTTACGCGGATTGACCCGCTTATGACACGTTTCTTATTATATTGCTTTCAGGTTGACCTATTTATGACCCAAATCCAAACTTATTAAAGTATTTTTTTTAATGTAAATTAAAGTATCCTATACCTAGTTAGGACAAAAAGACATCCACTCTTTCAATAAAGAGTCGTTCATTTAGCCAAAAAAAGAAGAAGAGAAAGAGTCATACACGAACCCCACCAATACTATGCATCTTCTCACTCTCACAAACCCACCACATGCGATGCACAGAAATTCTATATACTTGTCCCCCATTATAAACCAAATAATATAGTTTAACAATTTACTTTTAAATTTACGTAGTTGTTGGGCCAGGAAGATACTTGGAAGATGAGGACGGCCACTTGCACATAGAAAATGAATTGTTGACTCATGATTCATGAATGCCGGAACCTTAATTTGTCTCAGTTAGCTACAGTCCACTCCACTACCCAGTGTTATTTCAACAAGCTTTCTTCGGCCATACCTACAATTTTCTGTGTCTATAAACTAAAAGCGCTCACGGTTCAAGTTCATCCATTTCTCTTATGGCTTTTACTTCATCATTACCATCTTCTTCTTCTACCTCTAGGTGGGCACACGATGTGTTTCTTAGTTTCAAAGGTGAGAGCACTTATTTTACAAACGATCTATATTCTGGTTTGAAACAAAAAGGCATATCCACTTTTAGGGTTGATGAAAAACTCAAGCAGGGAGCAATCAATACTTCAAAACTCTTGAAAGCAATAGAAGAATCAAGAGTTGCTATCGTTATTCTCTCAAAAGACTATGCCTCTTCGAAGTGGTGCTTGATTGAACTAGCAAAGATTGTTGAGTGCATGGAGAAGATGGGGTTGATAGTTCTGCCAGTTTTCCACTATGTAGATCCTAATGACGTGTGTCATCAGAGGGGGACTTTTGCAAATGCCTTTGCAAAACATGAAGAGCACCTCCAGGATAACATAGGGAATGTGCAAACGTGGAAAGCTGCTTTGACAAAAATTGGTGATCTCGCTGGATGGGATTTAAAGGAAAAGTAAGAATTTCTTTTAGAATAATTCTATCCATCGTTAATTTCTTTGTTCCATCCATATTACAAAATTAGGAAATTATAAGCTCAAATTGGACTTTGGTTGAAGAACCACACGGTAGTCACTTACTAAATCACCTAATATGGACAAACATAGACACAAAATTGGTTAATCTACATTCTACAAATGACTTGTCGAATCTATAAAGCCTGCCTCCTTTTTGTTGTTTTAGTTTCCTTAAGAATTGTTATGATAAACAAGTTAGAATGTCCAAGATGTCTTATTTTACACTTTTAAAAGATTCCTTTTACTAGTGAACGTTGCTAAGATTGTACTTATGTTGAATGTTTTGTCTCTAAATGTGACTTTACTCTATCTCAACAAAATTATTGTTCTGCTCTCTTGTTTACAGGCATGACTCAATAGTTATCCATGAAATCCTCATAAAGATATTTAGTGAGTTGAATCGTGAATTTCCGAGTGTTTGCAAGGAACTTGTTGGAATAGACTCCCGTGTGAAGGAAGTGTTGGATTTATATTTAGGTGAAGGGCTGGGTGATGTTCGCTTTGTTGGGATTTGCGGGATGGGTGGAATGGGCAAAACGACTCTTGCAAAAGAAATTTATAAAAGAATTTCTGGTAACTTTGAAGCTAGCAGCTTTATTGCAAATGTTAAAGAAAAAACTAAAAATCAAGGTTTAGTTTTTTTACAAAAGCAGCTTCTATCTACCATCCTTGTGGAAAGTGAAATAGATATATGGAATTTTTATGAGGGAATTAATGTTATAGGAACTATACTACATAATAAAAAGGTTTTGATTGTCCTCGATGATGTGGATGGTGATGAACAACTAAAAGCATTAGCTGGGAGGCACGATTGGTTTGGTCCAGGGAGTAGAATCATTGTAACTAGTAGAGATAGCCATTTGTTGAGAAGATGTGGTGTGAATGATATATATACAATTAAGGGGTTGAATAAAGATGATGCCTTGCAGCTTTTTAGTTGGAGAGCTTTTAAGAAACCTCGTCCTGAAGAAAACTTTATGGATTTGTCTAAGAAATTTATGCGTTATGCCAAAGGCCTTCCTTTAGCTCTTAAAGTTTTAGGTTCTTCTTTGTTTGATAAGAAGATTAATGAATGGGAAAATGTCTTACAAAAACTAAAAGCAGAATCTAATGAAAACATTTTGGATATACTTCAAATAAGTTATAATGGGCTAACGGAGACGCAGCAAAACTTGTTTTTAGATATTGCATGTTTTTTCAAAGGAGAGAGCAATGATTGCATTAGAGATATACTAAAAGGTTTTGGTTACTATCCGGACTACAATATTGGTGTTCTTATTGAAAAATCTCTCATAACTGTTGATGACGATAGAAATTTGTGGATGCATGATTTGCTACAAAAAATGGGTCAAGAAATTGTTCTTCGCGAATCCCCTGAAGAGCCTGGTGGCCGTAGTAGGTTGTGGCTCTATGAGGATGTTCATCATGTATTAAACAATAATACTGTAAGTTGACTAGTCTAAACCTGAACTTAGAAGTACATATATTCTTATAGTTTTTATAAGAAATTGCCAATTATTCTAATTTCATTATTTTTTGTTATTAGGGAACAGAGGTAGTTGAAGGCATAGCCCTAATAATACCTGTTCATAAAGAGGAACAATTGAATGCTGAAGCATTCTCAAAGATGAAAAATTTGAGATTTCTTAAAATTGGGAAAGCATTCTCAGACGTGCAACCTCCAGAAGACCTTATTAGATGTAATGTGCAACTTCCACATGGTCTTAACTATCTTTCTAATGAGTTACATGTTATAAATTGGCATGGATATCCTTTAAATTACATCCCAACTAGTTTTCAACCAAACAAACTTGTTGAATTGAGAATGGTCTGCAGTGGCATTAGACAATTATGGAAAGGGATTTTGGTAAGTTTTTCACTTTTGCAAATGTGTATTTTCTTTGTTTTCATTGAGGATTGAGTTAATCTAATTAAATATTATTTTATAACAGATTTTAGATGAGTTAAAACTCATTGACCTAAGTGAGTCTCAAAACTTGATTGAGACCCCAGACCTTAGTGGATCCCCAAATCTTAAGCATTTGATTCTTCGAGGATGTACAAGACTGTCGTATATTCATGCATCTCTTGGAAATCTCAAACAACTTATTCGATTGGACCTAAATGGTTGCAAATGTCTCAAAAGACTTCCAAACAAGATTGGCTTGGATGCTCTTGAAATTTTTGATCTTGGTGGTTGTTCAAGATTGAAGAAGTTTCCAGAGATTGTGGGAAATATGTCCTGTTTGTTGAAACTTTATTTGAATGATACTTCTATAAAAGATCTACCAATATCTGTGGAGCATTTAACTAGCCTTGTTAGATTGAATTTAAGAGACTGCAAAAACCTTTCAATTCTTCCTATTGCTTGTTGTAGGTTGACGTCTCTAAAATCTCTCATTTTATCTGGCTGCTCAAAACTGGATGAATTGCCAGAGATCTTGGGAAATGTTGAAGGCTTGGAGGAGCTAGGTTTGGGTGGAACTGCTATAACAAGGCTACCTTCGTCCATTGGTCACTTAAAAAATCTTAGAGTAGTATCTTTTAAAGGATGTGAATGGCTATCACCTAAATCTTCAAATAAAGTTCTTAGTTTTCCTTTAATGCCAAGAAGAAGTCCAAATCCCATGAGAATGTTAGTCCATAGTTTATCAAGCTTGTGCTCTTTGACCAAACTGGATCTTAGTTACTGCAATCTTCAAACAATTCCTGATGTTTTTAGCAACTTGTCGTCTTTATCAAAATTAAGTCTAATAGGAAATAATTTTGCTTACCTTCCTAAAAGTATGACTCAACTATCTAGTCTGGAAGAACTTTATTTGTGTGGTTGCACTGGTCTTCGATCATTGCCAGAACTTCCATTAAATATTAAGCATATTTATGCAATGGAGTGTACCTCACTGGAAACATTATCATTAAGACCAGAAGATGATTTTCGACCGGATATTCGTCTTACCAATTGTGTCAAATTGATTGACAATCAAGGCTATGGTGATTTGTTGTTAACAATGCTATGGCGTTATATCACTCAGGTATCTCTCTCTCTCTCTCTCTCTCTCTCTCTCTCTCTTATGCGAAGTTCTAATCATTATGATTTGTATATTTTAGAGAAACTGTAATCCAAAGCTGTGGACGTATGGTTTCGAGATGCCTGGAGGTGAAATTCCAAAATGGTTTAGCCACCAAAATGTGGGGCCTTCATTGAAATTGCAAGTGCCTTCAGATTTATTATGTGACAAATTGATAGGAATTGCTGTGTGTGTTGCTTATGTATTTCGCCAGCATCATCCACTTGACAAACTTGAAATTGAATATATGGGATTTTTTAAATTTACACATAAGCTTTGGTGTTCTGTTATAGCCAACGAATATCAATATACCACACGGGGCATTTCTTTAACTGAAGAGTTTGGTAATGTTGAATCAAATCACCTTTGGCTGGAATATTATCCCTTCCAATATTTCGGAGAGGATTGGATAGAAGAATTGAATCAAGTTGATGCTAATGGATTCAGCCATATTCTGGTTGGTTTTGAATCTACCAGTCCAGGCATGGAGTTTACGAAATGTGGGGCCCGTTTGGTATATGAGCAAGACATTGAAGATCTCAAACAAATGGCTAGGGGCAACAACTGCAGCATCACTCCTTATGAGGATGACTTAGATAATTCAGCAGAAGATACCAAAGTTAAGCGAAGCCGTGATGAATCTGATGGGGATGGGGCTGGACCTAGTGGACAAGGCACATCTAATGACACAGACATACCTGATCCAAAGAGGATACAACTCCCTAATCTAATTGAAAGATTCGTTCCACGTTTGGGAAATTGGTTTGGGAATTTAAGCACACATGAACAAGGTAACTCTGATAGCGAGCAAGAGAAATCCCCGTGAAAGTGGTAGCTTTTTGATGAATCTGCAAGGCTAATAATTCTGATTTTTGTGTAAGTCACCATCTCTCTCTCTCTCTCTCTCTCTCTCTCTCTCTCTCTCTTACAAAACTCATCTGTAGCTTTTTTTTATTATTTCTTTTTTCTCTTTAAATTCATTGACATATGCTTGCATTTTTTTTTTAATAATCTGTGACAAAGGGCCATTTAAGTTCAGTAATTTGTGATTCTTGTTTTGTCTAGTTGCTGGATAGTGCATAGATGGAGTTATTGGACTTTGTTAGGGAGGAGAAATTGTCAAATTGCTAGCAGGTGAGAAGAAATGTGCAATTAATTATGTGCTCATCATTTTTGTTCAATAATGTTGGAGGGTAAACTAAGAACTTTTGTTGCTCCATTTGTAGTACTTACTACAATTTTCCATAAAAGAATACAATAGATGCTTGCCACATAAAATCAAATAGAAAGAAAAACATTGGGCCCTTTTTCCCATAGAGGCCGCCTTCTCTTAGGGCCTATATAAATAAATAAATTAATTAAAAAAGAGCATTTGATCATTTTTTCCCTTCAATGCATCAACCTTTTGAAATCTGAAAATTGAGTTAACCATTAGTTCAGTTTATTTTTGTTAATCTTTGAGGCTATGATGAATTTTGTTGATTTAGTTCAATTTTGATTATTAGAAAGTAGTGGAAATTTTGCTCGTTGGTTTTTTGATTTTGTATTGAGTTTGTAATAGTTGAATTAGGCTCTTTCTATTGGAGGGCTTTTTGTTTATCAGGATCCTAATATAAGAAAGGTCATTATTTTTTTTGTTTCATTTAAACAATTTGATTTTAAAATTGAAGTTTTTGTCTCAAATTCCTGTTGGGTGTTTGTGGCAACTGAGCTCTAGTTGAGTATATTTTATTTCTGTCCTTAAAATATTTGTATTTGATGGATTATCTTTTATTAATTGAATATCTTTAATTATTATTTATTTTTTGCTGGTCAAATTATCTTTATTGGTGTACTCAGCACAAAATTTATTATTGTATGTGACTATTTCTCTGTATGGCTGTAAGGAAACTTGACAAATCCCCAATATTTGTATTCAGAAAATTGTAATGCTTTACTCATACGGGCTGAAAATAGTGGTGCCAGACTTAGTTCTTGAGTTCTCAACTTTCTGGGTTCCCTTTGAAACATATAAATTTTGTTTTCTTATCCTATATTTTTCATACAAACTGGACAAGTGAGAAAATGCTAGGGTTTATGCCTTTATATGGTTTTCTTTTCAGAACACATACGCACAGCTCAAGCAAGCCAGTTTTGTTCGAATTTGCTTGCAATTTATTTCCTTTATATAAAATGCATTTTTTTCCCAAGAAAATAGGAGGAGCTTATCGTGGGTTATGTTGTTTTGTAAAATGTTTTTTGAGGGTACCAGTTGGAGCTATGCCAGAAAGTTTTAGAGAATGTTAAGTGTTTATTTGGGGACAAGTTGTGGGGTGTCCATATGGCTTCTTTATCTTACAATTAGGGTCTCCTTTGTTAATTGATAATTGATATTAGGGAAAGAAATAAGCAAAATTGTAATAGTGAAGTGAGACCTCGTGGAACTAGAAGTTGTAATTGGGAATTTTATCTTGAAAAACTAATAACATCTGTTGACCTTGTTAGGAACCTAGTGATTCCTAGTGGGGATTGATAGGAATTGTAGGAGAATATAGGAGAATTGACTTAATTTGAGGTAGTCACCCTCAATAGAAAAATATTAAAAGAGAGGAAGTACACTAAGTAATTAATTGGTTTATTCTTCAACATCTACCGTTGGATTATGCTTAGTATTTATAGGAGATTAGCTCCAATCTTATTGGCCCACTTGGCATAAGATAATTAGCTAATTAATTCAACATGTGCTCTAAGAATTCATTCATGTGTTAAATGAGTTACATGTGGTCAAAGAATTAATCTAGGTGTTATATGAGTTACATATCTTAACTAACTCATCATAATCTCAACTAACTAACTAAAAGGATTAGAACAATTATTATCCTATTTCTAACAATCCCATGCTTAAAGAAATGGTTTAACAAGTTGTAGAATAACCTTTCCTCTACTTGCATTGCTGCCTCTGTGACTTTTGATTTTGAGCTCTTCCTTTTTAAGTTACTAATATGTCATTCACTTCCTGGTATAGTTTTAAAAACCGGTACGACCAAAGAATTGTTTTTGGTCTTGGTTCCCTATTTTTTTCAATTTTTGGCCTGTTTTATACCGGTTCTAGGGGTTTTTACCAGACCAAATTGGTGCTTGATTCCCGATTTCACCAGTTGGTCCGATTTTTAAAACTATACTTCCTAGTCTTCTGTCAATAAATTTATATGAAATAATTATTTTTACTTTTATTTGAGTGGAAAGTACTGATTTTATATACTTGTGGAAAAGATTACATGTATAAATATACATTTCTTCTACTAACACATTATTTGCCCCAACTTATACCACAACTTGGAAGTTGACAACTATGAGTTTGGACAATCACTTTCACATACTCACCACTTTTTCTCTGCTACTTTAATCAACCACTTCAGAGTTGTAGCAAAAATTGTGATACTAAAGTTGTGTCTTTAAAATTTCTCATAAATATAACATTGAAATACTAGTTGTAAAACTTTGACTAAAATCTAAAACTGACTATTTAAGTTTCACATTTTGTCATTTCAATCCTCTAAGTTTCAAATTTTATCAATTAAGTATTCCGTTAGGCTTTTATTAACTTTTTCCGTAGGCTTTTGTTAACTTTTTCTGTTTTAGTTATGTAGTTTTTTTTCAATTTTGTAATTAAGAAAAACGAAAAACTTAAAAAAAATGAAAAAGAAAAAGAAAAAAGAAAAAGAAAAAGAAAAAGAAGGGGCAGAAAAGGGGAATGACGTCGTTCCCTGCCCCTTAAAAAAAAAAAAAAAAAAAAAAAAAATCACAATACCATTTCTAGACCCACTTTTGTCCAATAACTTGTGTTGATGTTTTCTGCTAGTTTGCAATAGGGAGGACTGAAATCAAAGCATTTATCAGTGTTGCTGGCAAGGATGATTGAATTGATAGGACGCAAGGAAAAGCATTGTCATTGATTATGAACTTTATACTTCTCCCTCTGTAATCTAATTAGTATACTTCAAATCTGATGGAATGGACCATGCTAAATGTACTGTGATGTAGTTTGTATTTTTCTTCTGTTTGCTGTCAAATGCATGCTATTGTATAATCTACCTTGAATAGATATTCCCAAACCTCACCACATTGATTGCATGAAGGAGAAAGTTGGTAAGAAAAGGCTTTAAGTTCTTTAGAACAGTTTACTGGCATTGGTACTATCTGTTATTTGATTTCTTTTTTAGTAAGGATAATGGGAAATTCATTCTAATCAGCGATAATATTCTGTCACAAAACTTTGTAGTGTTGAAAGCTCACGCTGAACGCAATTTAACAGGAATCAAGCCATGAAGGCTGGTCGGTTGACTTGACTGCTTAAGGAACAAAAAAAAAAAAAAAGAAAAAAGAAAAGAAAAGAAGAAGTTTGAAGCAATGATATACTTTTTATATTAAGAAGGAAAAGACCTCAAGGTTTAATATATTTTGTAAATAGCAAATTGTGATTGTAAAATCACTTTTATATGTGCTTACCACTTATAAAGTTACACTATCATTATTTTGCACCAATAGTCCAATAGATCATATTAGTATGTATGAAAAAAGTTGTGCCCATTAACTTATTGTTTTATAAAACAAAAACCAATCATCATATTCCAAGCAATACTCAATTAGATGAATACGGATAGATCATTTGCCTCAAGTCTTTTAACTTTTTATTTATAGTTTTACTGCCTTGGAAATTTCTTGCTGCACCCATGACCCATCTAACAAATTTCAAAACAAATACATTCTGTGACTTAAGTGTTTGACGGTGCATTTGTCATTCATTCAATTCACTAGTGATTTGTCAATATTTTCACTTATTTTTACCATTCTTTGAATAAATGGAAAAAATATTCGGTCCTCATGGTGGACCATGTCACTTGTTTACCATTTTACTAAAATACTCCTACTTATTTAAAATTCTTGAGTCAGTAATTAGTTTTTGTTTAAAATTTTTTTTCTAACTCAACAATTTTAAATATATGGAAGTTTTTTAGTAGAATGATTGGCTACATCAGTTCTCCACCATGAGGACCTTATTTCTCGAACAAATGAACTTGGAGTCAGAATGGAAACACATTTAGACTAGTAAGGCCACGCTCTTTTCTTTTTCCCCTTTAAAATGTGTGTATATATATAGTTAAAAATTAATAGGTTAGATTTCCTACTCCTCTCTTAAAATTTTATTTACTTACTAACCTCATCACTCGTGCTCCACATATGTGATGAGGCTCTTTTTTTTTTTTTTTTTTTTGAGTTTAATTTCAATTTGAATTTATCTATTTGTTAGTGAGGTTACACAAGAAAGGATTGTTATAAAACTATAATTTAGGATTTAAAATGAAGTAATCTGTTGAGTTTAATGTGTGCTATTTAAAAAAAAAAAAATAATAATAATATCAAACATACGTGAGATATGTTCAGATAGAGAGTATGCTAATTTTTAAGAAAAAGTTTGTTAAGTAGTTCTTTTTTTTTTAATAATTTTGTTGAATTACAAATTTAACCATATATTTTTTTTATTTTTTAAGAATAAAAATTATGTAATTAGATTAAAAGTATTTTTGACATTTTTTAAAGCTATAATTAACTTTTTGGATCTTTTTAATATATAGAGATATATAAAGATTATAGCCACCTCCTAAAAAGTACTGTATTTAGGAAAAATTACAATTTAAACCCTAGAGTTCAGTGTTGTGACAAATTATACTCTACAATTTCAAAAATTACAATTTAAAGCTGAAGTTTAAAAAAAGTAGTAAATTATAAAATCTTTATAAAGTTTCAAAAGTAAAAAAAATAAAGATATGGCCTTCTTCGACTTTTACTTGGAGAGGTCAATCCCACCAAATTGTTTGACAGGAAAATTTATCGTGTGAGTTGTATAATGATGAAGCCGAATCTTGTAATCACCTATTTTGGGACTGTACTTTGCTCAAGCTGTTTGGCTTTCACATCACCATAAGAGAAACACTAATTTCCTGTCAACATTCACATCACCATAAGAGAAGCATTTCATGTCCAAAGCGTCTTATATCTCTCCTCTTAGCCGGTAAACGCAAAGCACCCATTTGCCAAAACCCATGCACTCATGCTCTTGACCAGTCTCTTCAAGCATGGAAGCTCCAATGGTGGACTCATCGCGTCCTAAGTAAATATGGGCAACATTGAAACTGCCTGAAAAGTGTTTGATGTGTTGCCTCAAAGAGGCATAGATGCATGGAATGCCATGATCATTGTGTATTCGCGTAAGGAGTACCCAGTTGAAGTTCCATGTCTCTATCATTGGATAATCTTTGGACGGTGTAGGACCTGATAGCTCAACTTTCACTGTGGTCCTCAAATTTTTACGGTTTTAACTAGCATTTTTTTTTCTACTCATGCCATTTGTTCTGGTATGTGCGGGATGTGAAGAAAATTTATCGTATAAGCTTTGGGTTTGTGACCTTTGCAAATAATTCTTCAGCTGCCTGGGTTGCCTGACGTAAAAATTTAATACAAGGTCAAGAGGTATCCTTCACTAGTTCTTTGGGCTTTGCCCATATGTTTTGGCTTCTTTTGAAACTAATATAATGACGCTTTTTTGCTTCAGGTTGAAAGAAAAACTTGTCATGGAGGGTTTGGTTTTATAACATTTTCTGATGAAATTTAAGCCCAATACGCATCTCAGAAAGCACAAAGGATGTTTGGGCAGAAGGTGTGTTGCTAATACTGCCAGTAATTTCGGCTATGCCTCTGGGTTAGTTCTCATATCCAATTAGGTGGAGCCAGGAATGTTCTTTGCTTTGTGTGTGTATGTGTGTGTATGTGTGTGTTGGAAGGGTGGTGGGGAATATGGTACCATTGTTTTCTTTATTGGTAGGTTACTCACACACCTTGTGGATCTTGAACCCACAACTTCCCCTCCACCTTATTCTAACTAGGTGAGGAAGTGTCATTCAAGTCGGAGCTTGTTGATGTTGATCTACTGATTTATGTATATGCAGAAGCCAATCAGCATAGAAAGAAAGTTAAATTTTCTGCATTACACAGATTTTCATAGCTCATTTATTATGTAGTAGTTGTCAACCTTGATGGTCACATTAAAAAATTAAGAAAATGAAAAGGTACATTTGGATTTCCCAGTCTAAACTAAACTTAAAAAATGGTTAATATTTAGAATTTGTTCTGATAAATTCTTGAAGTATATATATCTTGATTTACTGTTAGGTTTCATGAACTTTCAGGATTCAACACCATGAATGCATGATGGTGATGTTTATATTAATTTTCTTGAATCTTTACACTTTCTTGTAAAACTAAATTACCATTTTTGATAATATGACGAACTCCTATGATCTTAACCCTCTAAAAGTGAAGGTTTTGGGTTCTATTTTCAACCTGTGGGTGGAGAGGGGAATCGCTACCCCATTGTCCCTTTGTCATGATTTTTATTTTAAAATAAGTAAGAGAGAGTTGATAGCACATTTGAGCTTGGAATTTAAAAGGGTCAAGATTAGCATTTTGGGTGTGGGTGAAGTTTTGAAAACATGGCTGCAGAATCTTAGAAATCAACTGGCCTAATTGGCTAGTCCCAGTTGGTTGGAATTTCAAATATAAGAAAGAAGTAGTCTGACTTAATTAATCTAGTGAAAGCTTTTGTAAATTCCTGTTGCGTTTTTCTTTGTGCAATCTCTGTTGGGTTTGCATTTCACTTTAATTTGAAGAAAACTCTATTAATCTAATTGAACATGTGAAGTATGCAGGACCTATACTGGTTGGAATGTCATTATATTGAAGACAATAATAAAACAACTTGTTCTCATTTTATTGTTGGTGCACTAGTTTTTTATCAATTCTGTTTCTTGCAGATTGTATTAGTTATCTTCATTTACAGTTCCAAATCAGTTAAGTTTTAAATGGTAGCATGCATTACTTTTTTTTTTTTGTTTTGAAAAGTTTGAATTTCTGCCATGTGTCCTACTTATTTAAAAAGGAATCAGAATGCTTCCCATTTAGCTTGTTGGTACCAGTACCACATTTAGGCTTTATGTCTTCACCCTCACACGTGACTTTTTCACTGCCTGACACCTATTCTCATTCTTCTTCACTTCTTCTATTAGTACTAGATTACGTATACAAAAGCAATAGCGTGAACTTATCAAAAACACAGAAGCAATAGCATGAAGAAGGCATGGTTAAACTCAAAGTTCACTGCTCTACTAGAAAATTCTATTCTTGCTGATGTCCTAATGAATCCAAACTTATCAGATGTGGACACTCTCCTCAGCCAAATCAGTCACCACCATGGACATCTTTAACCTCAACTTGAATGGCACTACCTATGGTATTTTTTTTTTTCTCACTCCTTTCTTTCATTCTTTCACATTTTTTCATGAATTGGCATTTGCATAGAATTATTTGTATAAACCTTGAAAGTTTTCCTTGCGTTAAGATTTTTTTTTTTTGGAGAAGAACTTGTGTTAAGGTTAATTGACTGCAATATACACATTGTACATTAAAAAACACAAATTTAACATCTTCAAAGGAATGACGATTATGTTCTATCCAAAAAGTCCACATCAAACAACTTGGAATTAAATTCCAAATATTTGAATTATGTTTCCCAAGCCAGTAACTCCAACAAAATAATAATTCCACCACAGAGCCAGGCAAGACCCACTGAATATTGAAAGCCTAAAGCATAAAAACCCATAAAGAACGTGCTACATGACATTGAAGAAGGAGATTATCCACAAATTCCCCACTGCACCAGCACATGCAACACCTATTTGCCAAAGAGTGACTCCTAAGCATGAGATTGTCCAAAGTAAGAATGCGATCATGGGCTGCTATCCACAATAAAAAGCCACCCTTTTGGGAACCTTTGCTTTCCAAATGCCCTTCCAAGAGAATATAGAGTTGAGGGCCTCCCTTAACTCATTATAAAAGGAACGAGTATCAAACTTACCACTTCCATTAAGGCCCCAACACAGAGAATCACAACCTACTCCCTATGGAAGATGAGCTTAAATAAAACCAAGTAGAGAAAAAGATGCAGCAAGCTACCAGTTTTGAAAATCCCTATAAAATCTCAAGTTCCAATATCTAACATTTTCCCCATCCTATTGACACAAAACATCATAGATACAAGCTTCCTTGTCTGCCGAAATCAAATAGAACTCAATGTAGAGGATTTTAAGGGGGATCAACCCCAATCCATCAATCATGCCAGAAGAGGATTTGAGTACCATCACCCACAACAAAAGAAAAATGCTTAGAAAAGCTCTCCCACCCTTCACTAATTCTATGCCACAAACCACACTCATGAGCCCTCCTACAAACTTTAGTTACCCCTTTACCCTCCCCATATTTAGTGGATATAACCCTCAGCCAAAGATGAGTAACTTCATGCTCGTACCTCCACAATCACTTCCTTAATAAAGCTTGATTAAAGGACACTACATTTCTTATCTCCAATCCACCCATTTCAATAGGTGAGCAAACCTTGTCCCAAGCCACCAAAGGTTATTTGAAACTCCCCTCAGAAGATCCTCATAAAAATATTCTCTTGATTCTTTCCAATCTAGCAGCCACAAATTTAGGAATAATAAATAATGATAAAAAATAAGTTGGAAAACTAGAAAGAGTGCTCTTCAAAAAAGTGAGCCTACCACCCTTTGATAAATAAAGGCATTTCCATGCCGATAATTTCTTCTCCATCTTCTCTAGAATGGGATTCCAAATAGAAGTTGTCTTAAATGAAGTACTAAGTGGCATCCCCAAGAATTTCAAAGGCAAATTGCCCACCCTGCAACTAAGGATATTAGCCAAAACATCCAGATTATTCTCCTCCCTAATGGGGACAATCTCACCTTTCCCCACATTAACCTTCAAACCTGTAAAAACTTGAAAACATGACAAGGCCAACGTTATAGAAAGCAGCTGCTCCCTAGAAGCATTACAAAATAAAATAATGTCGTCTGCAAACAACAAATGAAAAATGCGCACACCAATAGAGTTCACCAGTCCCACATGAAAACCATGAATCAGATCACATTCCTTAGTCTTTCTCAGAATCCTGCTTGAGACCTCCATAATCAAAAGGAAAAGGAGAGGGGATAAAGGATCACCTTGTCTCAAACCCCGTGAGCTTCCAAAAAAACCTTTAGGGGATCCATTCACTAGAACTAAAAATCAGACAGAAGTGACACATGCCTTAATCCACCCACTCCATTTCACCCTTAGACCCATTCTATCCAACAGAGAGAACAAGGCATCCCAATTAACATGATCGTAGGCCTTTTCATGGGTATTTGATTTAGAAAAACCTCCAAATGGATGTTGTAGTTCAAACTAGCTTGCTTGTTGTGTTTTCAAGAAGATGCCTTATAAGAGATGCAAGGTTATGGAAACAGACCAGATTTAGTGTCTTTTGAGTGCACTTCTAGCATGTTCACAAGTTGGGTTTTCAAAATTGGGTAAATCTACACAAATATATTGTGAGAAGGCTTGATTTTGATCAAGTTTTAGGTACTGCAGTGATTAACATGTATTCAAAATGTGGAGCCCTTTCTTGGGCATGCACTCTGTTTGATCAGATAAATTGCAAAGGCTCACAATCTCTTGGAATGCAATGATAACCAGCTATGGAATTCATGGGCATGGAAAAGAAGCTCTATCCCTCTTCCTAGAGATGACAAAAACAATTCAAAAACCAGATCATGCTACTTTTTCTTCCATTCTCTCAGCCTTCAGTCACTCAGGTCTTGTGGAAAAAGGCCAATACTGGTTTAATCACATGGTTAATGAATATAAGGTCCCTCGAACTGAAAAGCATTATGTTTGAATGGTTGATCTTTTGGCTTGCGCAGGTCGAGTTGAAAAGGCTTGCGAACTAATAGACTCCGTGAATGCAGAATTGGGGCTAGCTGTTTGGGTTGCTCTCTTGGCAGGTTGCTGCAAAAAATAACATGTTGTTTATTGGAGAGATGGCTGCAAAGATGGTTCTTGAGTTAAATCCGGATGACTTGGGAATTTATTCATTGGTCTCAAACTACTATGCAAAGGCGAGGAAGGGGGATGATGTAGCTAGCGTTAGAAAGATCATGAAAAAGACAGGGATGAAGAAAGTGCGAGGGTATAGTGTAGTAGAAGTGAAAGGGAAACTTCATGCTTTTCTTATGGAAGATAAGATCCATTATCAATATGAAAATATGATGCAACTTTTGGATAAGTTGGATCATGAAATGAGAGCTATTGGATATGTCCCAAAGATTGAATTTGTGTTGCATTCCCTTGATAAGGAAGTCTTTTTTTTTTTTTTTTTTTAATGTAATCGCAGTGGAGGCTTGCTATTGCTCATGGTCTCTTAAACACGAGGCCAGGAACCAAATTATTGATCATAAATAACCTTAGGGTGTGTGGGGATTACCATGAAGCAACCAAGTTCATTACGAAAATTGTGAACAGAGATATTGTTGTGAGGGATGTGAAGTGATTTCATCACTTCAAAAATGGGATCTGCTCATGTGGTGACTACTAGTGAAGCTGATGTGCATAGATTTCCTTTCCCTTTTCTGTATTTGTCACAGCTTATGTGTTGAAATATGAGGGAAGATCTGAAATCTCTTCAGGAAAGTAAGTTCCAAATATTACAATGGTGGAAATGGAAGAGATAAGCAAGCTAACGTCTCAATTGCATACTACAATCTTTAAGGAGTGTATAGATGCAGCTTGGTAACCAATACAGTGCTTCCAGATGGTCCCATCCAACATATCCATATCCAGCTGGGTTCCTGGCAGAATTTGCGTGTTGATATACATCCACCACTTTATCAATTTCCCCAACATATCCATATACTTCAACCAAGTTCAAAGAGCTTTTGTCAAAAATTATACACTTTCTTTATTGCTCACGGTAGATGCAGATTGTTCGAAAGGATTTATCTATGATTGAAATGCCAAAAAGAAGGACTTGGGGGATTTTTTTTTTTAATCCAAATGTCTTCTTGCATGCTTTGCATCAGCAAGCCTGATTTGCCTCTAACAGCTCCAGTATTTAATCCTTTTGAAACATTTTTAGTTCCATTTCTCTTGCTCCTAGTGTCAAAGGCGACACTTTTTTTGTTTCATCTCATAAATCGTAATATGGTGGGTTTTATTTCTGCTGCATGAAAATCCAAAATTTTTGAGGATATTATTTGGTTTGACATTTAAAACATGTATTCTCTAACAAAAGCAAAATTGGGAGTATAAACACAAATTAGGGGGTTTCATGTGTTTTTTATTTCGGGATACAGTTCACATCCTCCAGTATCTACTTGAGAATATAGACCATTATAGAAATGGTTCAAAGAGCAGCCCTTTTCCAATTGTATCTGGTAACCCATTTTAGTGCGTCACTTGTCACACTTTGGCTACATACATACAAACACATATAATTGTATAATTAATTGTATTTGCTAATTGCGGTTGTGAGCTCTTCAGATGAAAACTCTTTGTATTTTCTTCCTTGTTTTGAGGAAGAATGCTAGAGTTCTGTGCTTTTGCAAGGGGTACAATTCCCTTCTCCTGTTGTTGTTATGGACTGAAGGATAAGTGAGGAATGACATATGCTCAAGTTTCTAGACATGTTCATTGAAATTCTGGGCAACATCAAGAAGTTCTTTTGGAACACTTTGACGTAGGACAACCACAAAAACAATAGAATAAGAGATAAAACCCTAGGAATCAGCACCTAGGGGTTGCTTAGAGTCAGCACCAAGCAAACTGGAGTCGGCACCAGTAAAAGAAAACACACGTTTTTTTTGATAATCATCAAAACTGTCTTACAATAATTCCAAAAAGTGTTTAAATAGCTAACATAAAGAAACCCTAAAGAAACCCTAATTATTAAATACTAGCCGCGGACCCACGCGATGCGTGGGAATATATAAATATTTTGTAATGGGGTGTAATATATAAAAATTAACAATTACTTCAAATATTATTTATTTATTTTTTTAAAATTCTACAAGTATTTTTCATCTTTTTATATCTACAAAGTACAAATATATCATACTATTATATTTTGTATGTTTGATTAATATTTTTTTAAGATAAACTATATTTTTCTAACTTCTGTTTTAGTGTGTTATATTTGATATACAACTAAACTTTATAAGTTTTCAAATTTCTCATCTCTTAAGGAATAATGAGATTATCATAATAATAAAAATTCATCACAAAATTACAATGTTATCTTAACAAAAATTAAAATGAAACAAAAGAAATAAAAGACATACTTTATATAATTTATTACTCAAAATTGGTAAGTATATTCAAATTCATAGCCATGTAGAATATGTTTTGACATAAACTCAAATTCTTATTTCTAAAAAACTAAGTATTAACCCAAATCAAAATTCAACCAAAGCTTTAAAAGGGAGAGAGAAGAATCTATAATGGGAAATTAAAAAAAAAAAAAAAAACCAAAACACATATTTAAATATAAAAAACCATCAACCTTAATCAAAATTATAAGAAAGAACAAAAAACCACAAGAGAGGGAGAGAGAGAGTATTTACAATTTTTTGTGGGGAAAATATGGATTGAATGAAAGAAATGATATCAAATTTATACAAAATAAAATGGGGAGAAGAAGAGTCAAAATATAATATAGAGAAAATGATGAAGGAAGTATGACAGTAAAGTAGAGAGTAGTGGGAAGATAAAGATAGTCAAGTAGAGAATAGTGGGGAGATAAAGAGGTAAAAATTTAATAGACCCTCACTTATACTAATTTCCATCAAAGACCAAATTGTCAAACACATGCCATTGATTCTACTCATGTCCACTACACACATTCATCAACGTGTCTATATACAAATCACGCACTTGCCATTACATTCATTTTATCAATGTTTTGAATTTCCACAAAGAATCAAAATAGTGCATATATGAATTGTAAGTGTGTGAGTCACTTATATTATCATGATGTTGTGGTCAAAGTTAGTGGCAAACTTATTGAACTCGACCAATTGTTTTTGCCTCAGAGAAGATGGCTATTAGCATTCCAAGTCATGAAGTTTAAATGCCTATGGGAAATCATCATAATGTATCAGCTGCTATGCCCCAAAAATTGCAATTGCTCCTACCTTCATTGCATCACATCAGCTATATCATATTATGTTTAATAAGGGAAGAAATAGAAAAATATGAAATTTAAAACTCAAGTATAGGAGTATTGTTATGTTTTGTCTAAAACTCATGTACACAATATTCTAGACCTTCAATAGGAGACAATTCCAAAGAGAAAATCAAGTAGTTGAAAGAAAGTAGCATAATCCAAAATCTAAAAGTAAAAACCCAACTGTTGTTCATGTACACAATATTATAGATAGATATTCAAGAATTAAAAACCAATTAGTTTCTCCATTCGCATAACAATTAGCTTAAAGCTAGATACTAATGGAATTTTAAAAGAATTCAGTTTTCTGAATTTCCTCACTCCTAAAATCCCAAACAATTTCTCAAAATCTAAACAATCTCCAAAGTTGTTCGTTAACCAAATAGGCCAACTAAGGTCCAAAACACAAAAATTCCAGCCACAACACAACAATCTACTTAAGCTTTTTTTTTTTTTTTTTCAAAAACAAACACACACACACACACAAGGGAGAGGAAAATGGGTTCTAACACAAAGGTACACCACAACTCCACTCAAAAGTCATGGTAACTTTTAAGGGAGGGTGGGGCAAGTTATACTACACACAACACACTCTTTTAAGCAATGTGTGACAATTAGAGTTTCATTTAAAGAAGTTAAGATGAAAAGATTTAAATTGTTATACCCCAAGTTCTATACAACAAAAAAAAATTTAAGCTTCAAACTGTACTTTGTTTTCTCTTCCATTGGCTCACAATTTCTGGGACACCAAACAGTCCAATTAAATAATAAACAACAAATTATTAATATAAGGAGAGAGAAATCTTATATAGCTAATGTGTGTTGAACCATAAAAAGCAAATTATCAAGCACCACCCAAGAAAAACAACAAATTTATTCCCCTTTCCTTCAAAAGGTTCTAAGAAAAAAATAATTACCAATTGATTGGTATGAACTTCAATAGAATAAAAAGCTTCCAGTGATTGCAAGGCTTAATTGTTGCTATCTGTCAAGAAATTGACAAACAAAACAAAGATAAAAATGAAATTTAGGTCAACATATAAAACTATAGGAAAAGGAGAAACAATAACGATTTATCTTTGATAAAAATGAATAACATTCTTACTATAAAATAAATACCAAAACGGAAAACATCACATTGAAGTTAATTATCAGACAAAAAAACATTATGGCAAACATATTGAAAGTAACATTCCTGCAATCTAGAGAAGGGCAACCATAAAGCAATTTATAACAAACATGATCAAATGCTCAATTCAAATCAATTTTGAAAAAGAAAAAACATATTTGAATAGTTTTTAGACCATGAAAACTCAAACTCATTCATCATGAAATCCCAAAATTGAATTACATTTTTTTTCTAGTAATGAGATGGAAATAAATAAATAATAAGAATAATATAGCACTAACAAAAAGAACCATTAGTAGATGAAAAAAAAAAGTGGTTAAAACAATAAATAAAAAATATAATAAAAAAACCGAAAGAGAAAAAAAATGGGAGAAAGAGAGAGAGTATTGACCTTTTTGTCGTGGATAACTTGGGAAAAATAGGGGAGAGAGTTGTAAATGAAGTAATTAAGAAGAAATTTATATGAAAATTAAGATGGAAGAGAAAGGGTGGAGGTAGATGAAAGGTTGAATGAAGTGAAACTATTGAATTTAAGAAGATATAATGGAAATTTTTTTAAAATCTAAAGAAAATCAAAGGAAAATTAAAAAAAATAAAATTATTGGGGGGGATGAAATATTGAACTAAAAAGACAATAATTGAAGAAGATGAAAAGTTGAACAAAGTAAGAATTGCAAATAAAGACCAAAAAAAAAAAAAAAGATGCTAAAGATGTAGTGCATAAAGAACTTTATAAAATTTATTACAAAACTCCATTATTATATATAGTATAGATATGTATAGACATTATTTTTGGTTTTTTTATTCTTCATTGATAATATTATTTAGTTATAAACATCTAAATTAAAGTAGACAAATATGTAAAGGTAAAATTATATATAATGTTAAACCACCAAAGATGAATGTATAAAGTCAATAATCTATTTATATTTTTTTGTTAAACACGTTAGTAATATAAAAAATAGAAAGGTTTTAAATATTTAAAAAGAATTTTTAGTAGATTGTAATATTAAAAAAAAAAAACCTCAATATTTTATGTAACTTTTCCCGTAAGATCAATATTGTTGACATCCTTTATATTCAAAAAACACTGAAACACATAAACAATGAGATTAATTGTGCAGAATTGCAAGAGTATATATGTGATATTAGTATTTCATTTACAACATATACATGATATATACATGATTCATGGTCAGTTGGTATGAACCATTATAATTACATCCTCTTCCATGATAGCAGCGACAATTTCAGTTTGCATTAGTAACTTAAAATCATTTTTAACAGCGACGCCATCTCTCCCCTATAGCCTTTAATTTCATGCACACTTCAAGCATTGTCAATTGCTATGAACCGTAACAATTACATCATTTTCAATGATAGTAGCGGCAAATTTAGGTTGCATTAGTACCTGAAAATCTTCTTTAACAGCGAGGCCATCTCTCTAAACATAGCTACATTGGCCTTCTATAGGTACAAGGCTGAACACAGCTACAAGAAATCCTAGGGAATTGAAGTATTTCACCATCATATCCTTTCTACAACAAAGATTTATCAATGACATCATACAAACCAAACATTGATTCCAAAAAGTTATGAAAATTAGTTAAGAATTATAAACCTAAAGTAGAGATGCAAGTAAAATAAAAAAATCAACACACAGAGAGAGAGAGAGAGAGAGAGAGAGAGAGAGAGAGAGATAACCTTTTTTTTATGAGAAAAAACTATGTAGAGAATGGAAGAGAATGACGAATTTATAGTGAAATGGTGTGAATAAGAAGAGACAAAATAAGAGAAGATGAAAGGGAAGATGAAGAGTGATATTAAAGTAGATGGTAGTGGGGAGATGAAAAAGTAAGGGGGAGATGAAAAGGTAGGGAAGGGAGAAAGGTTGGAGTAAGCGGAAATATTAAAAAAAAAATTAAATGTTAAAAAAATTAGAGAAAAATTGGAAAGAAATAGGATAATGACATGGTAGAAGTAAATAAATAAGTAATGGGCTGAATTTATTATAGGGTGATAGTAGAAGTAAATAAATAAGTAGTGGGCTGCATTTATAGGAATGGAATTTATAGGTCTGAAAATTGTAAAAACCATTTTAAAATTGTAGGAAAAATTATATTACAAAAAAAAAAAATGATGTGGGAGCTGATGTGGCACAGCATGAGAGCAGCAGTATTAAACTCCACGCTTCAGCTTTTAGTAATATATAGATTTGGGCTTGCTGAAACTCAAGCCCAATGACTAATAGGCCCTAACCATAAGGCCACAGGTTGGGCCATCTTCTTTCTCCTATATGTGCGTGTAATTGGGGGCTTGTATCTCGTGTCCGCACCAACTCCCCCCGGGTGAGAAGAACTCGACCCTGTCGAGTGAAAATCTGAAGAGCTCTGATAATACTCCAACAAGTCAGGATCCAGTCGCTGTAGCTCATCTCGAGTAATCCACGTGCAATCAGAATCTGGTCGCCCTCGCCACCAAACTAGGAAACGGTGAACTCCTCCATCCTTGGTAGAAACAATCTGTTCATTTAAAATAGTATCAATAGATTCTTTATGTGCATAAGGTAGATGTAAGGGTAAAGGGGTGGGAACAGGGGCATCAATAGGATTAGGCAAAGACTCATCAAAAGGGGTATCAGGAATAGTTGTGGGATTTTTATAAGCAACTAGATCCTCAATTTTAAAGGAGGAGCTAATACCATAACCAGGAGGAAGATCAATGACATAAGCATTTGGGCCCATTCGTTTCAATACCTTGAATGGTCCAGCACTACGAGCCTGCAATTTTTTAACGGTCCCAGAGGGAAACCGTTCAGGTCGAATCCGAATCATGACATAATCCCCTACCTGAAACTCTGCATGACGCCGATGAGTGTCAGCATGAATTTTATATTGAGAATTATTTGCTTGAATTTTTTTGCGAATCTCATTATGCAAATCATGAATATGTCGTGCAAATGCCTCAGCAGACTCAGACACCCTAACATGTGGGGACATGGGCAAAAGATCTAAGGGCTTCCTAGGTGTATATCCATGCACAACCTCAAAAGGACTAGCGCCTATAGACCTATTGACAGAGCTATTATATGCAAGTTGGGCTACAGGAAGAATTGAATCCCAATTTCTATTGGCTTCACCCACTAGACACCGAAGGAGATTGCCTAGACTACAATTAACCACCTCAGTTTGTCCATCAGTTTGAGGATGAAATGCTGGGGAAAATTTCAATTTAGTGCCCACTAAATGCCACAAGGTCTTCCAAAAATAACTCATGAAGCGAACATCCCTATCAGACACTATAATTTTGGGAAGACCATACAGTTTGACAATCTCATCAAAGTAGAGCTTTGCGATCTTAGAAGCATCAGAGGTCTTTGAACAAGGTAGGAAATGAGCCATCTTAGAGAAGCGATCAACAATTACTAAAATGAAATCATGCTTCCTAAAGGTGCGGGGCAAACCTAACACAAAGTCCATACTCACATCCTGCCATGGGCGGTCTGGCACAGGTAGAGGCGTGTACAGGCCAGTGTTTTGCTTGCGATGTTTGGCCAGTCGACAGGTACGACACTGACCAACTATCTTGGCAACGCCCCTCTTAAGACCAGGCAAATAGAATTGACGTTCCACTTCCTCAATTGTTTTGTCTCGGCCAAAGTGACCTGCAAGGCCTCCTGCATGTATCTCCCAAACTAGGAAATCTCGTACTGAAGACCGAGGGATACATAATTGGTTGGCTTTGAACAAGTAACCATCTCGAAGGGTATAATCATCCAGGACTGGCCGTGGGGCATTACTTAGGCTAACGTAGAGCTCCCCAAAATCTGGGCATGACTCATATTCATCCTTAAGTCGCTCAAACCCAGTAACCTTAACACTCATGACAGATAGCAAAGACACCCTTCGACTTAGTGCATCAGCGGCCTTATTCTGAACCTAAGAAGACGACTTTATCGGTGAAGAAAGAGCACTTCTTGAGGTTGCCATATAAACTCTCCTTCCTAAGGGTAGTACAAACTTGAGTTAGGTGGTCTAAGTGTTGCTCCCTAGACTTACTATAGATAAGGATGTCATCAAAGTACACAACCAAGAATTTTCCCATAAAAGGCTTGAGCACTTGAGTCATCACTCTCATAAAGGTACTAGGGGCATTGGACAATCCAAAATGCATGACCATCCACTCATATAAACCATCCTTCCTCTTGAAGGCAGTCTTCCACTCATCACCAGAACGAACCCTAATTTGATGATAGCCGCTTTTCAAGTCTATCTTAGAGAAGATCGTTGCTCCAGCCATCATATCCAACATGTCATCCTACCGAGGGATAGGAAAACGATATTTCACAGTGATCTTGTTGATGACACGACTATCAACACACATCCTCCAAGTTCCATCTTTCTTTGGGGTCAAGAGTGCAAGGACTGCACAAGGACTCATGCTTTCACGAACAAAACCCTTCCTAAGTAGTTCTTCTACTTGCCTCTGTAACTCGGCATGCTCTACAGGGCTCATCCTATAGTGAGGCAAATTAGGTAGGGTCGCTCCAGGTACAAAATCTATGGCATGTTGAATGTCACGCATGGGTGGTAAATGATCGGGGAGTTCCTCAGGGAAAACATCCTTAAATTCCTAGAGCACTAATTTCACTTCTTCAGGTTGCTCCTCACAGGTCTCTCCATGAACTTCCCTAGCAACTAAGACAAATACAATAGATTCTTGAACCGCTACCCTTTCGAATGCCTTAGGGCTTATAATGTTCAGGTCTTTCACCTTTGGTGCTTCTTTCTTCTTGCTCATGTCGATTGGCTTAGGTTTTAAAGGATTGAGCACAATCTTCTTACCTTCAAACATAAATGAGCAAGAATTGGATCGCCCATAGAGGGTGGCATCCAAATCATAAAGCCAAGGTCTACCTAAGATAATATGCCCTACATCCATAGGAATTACATCACACCATATTTCAGCCTTGTAGGTGAGGAATTGAAGTGGGACAACACATCTTTCTTTGATGGCTATAGAGGAAGTATCCACCCAAGAAACTCTATATGGGTTACGGTGAGGGGTCAATTTCAAGCCTAGGCGGGAGACAACGTTAGAGGACACCGCATTAATGCAACTCCCACTATCTATAATAACCTTGCAAGTTTTGTCTCCACACTTAGTGTAAGTTTGGAAGATGGCACTTCTTCGCCAATCACCAGTGTCTCTCTGCTCCGTCAAAGCGCACCTTACCACATTCACTCTAGGGACACCAAAGTCCTTGAAGTCATCAACTTGGGAAGAAATGGCTCTAATATATGCAAGGTAGCTAGGATCATCTTCCCATTCTGCCTCAACATCTTGGGTTCCTTCAACATTTGGATCATACACTAGCTCCTCAACATCTTCAACCTTTTCATCACCCTCTTGAATGACAAGGGCTCTAGAGGGACACCTAGCTGCGATGTGTCCAACCCCATTGCATTTGAAGCATTGGAGGCAAGAGCCTAATCTTGAAGGCTCATTGACCACACATTTTCCTTTGTCCTCCTTTTCTATTGGGGTACTATTGGGGTTGACCTTAGGGGGTAAGGCAAGTCTAGGTCTACTACCAAAAGGGTAAGGGTTGGTGGGAACACTCCGGGGCTCAGAACGTCGCCAAAAGATAGATTTGGATGCTAACTCACAATTCTTAGCAAGCTCATATGCTTCTCTTAAGGTAGTGACTCCTCGAGTGATAATCTCTCCTAGTAGGCTAGCATTTAAACCTTTCTTGAACCTATTGAGTGTAACAACCTCTTCCTCGACTATTTGAATACGTCTCTTAAACTCCATGAACTTCTCTATATATTCAGCCATAGGAGTATTGCCTTGCCTTAGGCAATCCCATTCCTCAAGAAGGGAGCTCCTATAAGTTGAAGGAAGATAATTCCTCGAGAGTGCATTCTTCATCTCAAGCCAATCAGTAATGGGGGGCTCACGACGTCGCCTAAGGGTTTCCTCCAAGTCTTCCCAAAAAAGGTCAGCTCTACCAATTAACTTCATCCTAGCATACCTCACTTTCTTGTTTTCAGCCCAATGGTAATAGTCAAAGAATTTCTCCATTTGACGCAACCAATCAGTGAAAACCCATGGGTCTAGGCAGCCATCAAAGGTGGGGCGCATCTATCTTGTCCTTAAACATCCTATCATCAAAATCCCTAGGGCCATTGTGATTATAGTGATCAGGTTCAAAGTTTGGAGCTCTATTAAAGTAACCGAAGTTATGTTGCCTAAGCATATTATCTCCTTCATGGTTAATGGTCTCCCGTTGAGATGCCTCAATTTGTCCAACCCTATCCATTAAATTTTGGACATTTTTTGCTAGTTCAGCTATGGTTTCCTCTAAGGAGGTTCTAGACTCGGAAGTGGATTGATGTTCAGAGTTTGACATGATGCGACCACTACGTAGATGCATGCACACTATATATATGAATGCAATTGAGATTCACAAAAACTCAAGTAACCAATTCTCAATGTAAAATTAAGGTCAAGCAATAGTGTATGTAGGGATTGGATCAATGAATCACAGGAATAAATTGCAGTCAGGTAGTGACAGTATTCACAATATTGAAAGATAGCCCAAATAAACGTTAATTTCCAATAAGCTCCACAATTAATAAAGAGAATCAGATATTTCAAAGAATTGGTTTTTTTTTTTTTTTTTTTTAATTTATTTATTTAGAATGGGTATGAAAGAAAGCACAAATAATAAAATAACGAACTCAAGCACAAAATGGGTAGGCCAGTGTGATATGGTGGGACATGCACATAAAAAATATAAAGATAATATTTTTCAATGAGACAAAGTTGAATCCACCAAAAAGAAAGTAAGAGTTGTACCTTGGTCAGTGGCCAACTAACTGCACTTGATAGTCACGTGCTTGGCTCCTCAAATGACTGGATCTTACTTGGACAAGTGCACCTGTGCATAAATAATTAAAAAGCCCAATACATGCAGTGGGCTATCACAGTAACAATTTTTTTTTTTTTTTACAATAACTTCTTTTTTTTTTTTTTTTTTGCAAACTAATAAAATGCGCTGCTGCCTTAAGAGCTACAGACACGACTTAAAAGAAAACTCAAATGAAAGGCTTTAAAGAACTCAGGTACAGACTTAAAAAGAAAACAACAGAAACTAAAAGAGACGACATAATCGGCTCGGCGATGGACGGCGGTGCTAGTGGTCGACGACTGCGGCGGCGGCGCAAGACGGGGAAGACTACGGCGGAGTGGCAACTGCCCGTCTCGGGTCTTGCATCGGCGATGGCGTACGTCCTTAACGGCGGTGGTCAGGGCGAAGGTGGTGTCGGCGGCAGTGGCTGATGGGTCTGCAGCTGGTGGTGGATGGGCTGCGGTGGCTGAGGGTTGATTTGTGGGTCTCGGCTGGTGGTTGTTGGGTTTTGGGGTGGTGGGTGTTGATCTTGTGGGCTTCGGCGGCTGGTGAGTGATGGGTCTCTCTCTTTTTTTTTTTTTTTTTTTTTTTTTTTGGGTTTGTGGGTGTGGGTTCTGTGATCAGAGGCGGGCACGGATGGTGGTCACCGGCTTGGGAGGTGTCACTGGCTTCTCTGTTGGCCTGGGGATGAAAAACTCATGTGGGGCTGCGGGATATACGCGGATTGCAGGGGCTGGTTTGGGCTTGTTCAAGATTTCATGAGGCAAATACTTGAAAGGTAATGTCATCCTTGGCTGGTTTGCTCTTTTGACAGTTTGGCTTTCACGTGGTTGTCTACGGTTGTATTGAATGGATCGGAAGTTTGCTCTGATACCAAAACTGACGTAGGATAACCACAAAAACAATAGAATAAGAGATAAAACCCTAGGAGTCAGCACCTAGGGGTTGCTTGGAGTCAGCACCAAGCAAATTGGAGTCGGCACCAGTAAAAGAAAACACACGTTTTTTTTAATAATCATCAAAACTGTCTTACAATAATCCCAAAAAGTGTTTAAATAGCTAACATAAAGAAACCCTAATTATTAAATATTTGGACTTGCTGAAACTCAAGCCCAATGACTAATAGGCCCTAACCATAAGGCCACAGGTTGGGCCATCTTCTTTCTCCTATATGTACGTGTAATTGGGGGCTTGTATCTCGTGTCCGCACCACACTTGATGGTTGATTTTTCATACCTTTTGTCATTTCAGGGATGCTAAGGGTTTGTTTTCACTTTTCCTCTACTTTTGTTGTGTTTATTCTGCTGAATAAGATCTTCTGAGGTACCTCTGGCAGCATGGACAGAGGGCTGGGTCAGTGGACTGCAATTTCCTAAATCTGTGAATTACATTTCAAGAACCTTGTAAAACTCTTGCACTTTTCAGTTACCGCTTCTATTTCCTTTTCCTAAATATCTCAACTCACTTTTCAATCACATCCCTCTCCTTAATTTCATTATTGTCATTCTCAAGAGATAACACTTCATCATGTTGGTGCTTGATTGAACTAACAAAGATCATTTCTGGATGGGATTTACACGCTAAGATTTTATTTTTGAAAAATGAAACTTATCATTACCTTAATTTCTTCAAAGTCCAAAGTTGGTATTATCTGGAACCTAATAGGTTAATAATACAGAGCAAAAGCAAACTTAGGTGTCAACGAGCTTAACCTTTTTTTTTTTTGGGTTGGGAATAATGAGTGTACATTTTAATACAACAGAAAAACAAGCAGCTTAAGCTGCAGAAAGTAATTACAAAAATAAGAGACGAAGCCGAATCTTATGGCATCCTTTATGAATTCAAAAATGGCTTCTTCATCTTTGAAATTTTGAGCATGGCATCTCTGATTTTCTTCAATACACAATTGATTTTAGCTAGGTAGGCTACTTTTAGAAGTATAGATGTAAAGCTGCTTCCTTGCATGGCTTTTATAGCACATTTGAACTCTGCTTCCCAATGATCAATCTGTCTACATTTAAAGAAAATGTAGGTACAAAAAAATGTTCTCTGCATTTTGGAAAATTTTTCATTACAGTATTTCTGTAATATCCCCTCTAAACTCGGCTGTGCTTGGTAGTTGATTTTTTAAAAAGTTATGGTCAACTAAGCTATAAAAGAATGGTTTTGCATTTGAATTTAAAAAAAAAAAAAAAACAATCTAGGACTGGAAGAGAATTTTTGATTGCATACTAAGTACCTTTAAAAATGTCTTTGTAGTATTGAAGTAGTCCAAACGAGAAAATATATTTGTTGATATATTTGGCAACCTTTACGCATCTCTAGTGATTCCAACTTGATTCTTTGATCTAGCATGTGGTGTTCAACTTCAAGGCTTTGTTCTCCTGCAGGGTAATACAATTGTATCCTTCACATGTTCTTTGGGCTTTACCCATATGTTTTGGCTTCAAACTAATATCATTTTGCATTTTGCTTCAAGTTGAAAGAAAAACTTGTCATAGAGGGTTTGGTTATATGACATTTGCTGATGAAATTTCAGCCCAATATGCTTCTCAAAAAGTACATAGGATGCTTGGGCAGGTGTGTTGCCATTACTGCTGGTAATGTCAGCTATGCCTCTGCGTCAGTTCTCATCTCCAATTAGGTGAAGCCAGGAATTTTCCTTGCTTTGTGTGTAGGTGGAGCCAGGAGTTTTCTTTATTGGAAGGTTACTCACACACCTTGTGGATATTAAACCCACAACTTAACCCCTCCACCTTACTCTAACTTGGGGAGGAAGTGCCATTAAAGTAGGAGCTTATAGATGTGGATCTTCAATATAAAAAGAAAAGAAGTTAAATTCTCTGCATTACACAGATATTCATTGCTCAGTTATTATGCACAAGTTGTCAACCTTGATAGGCACATTAAAAAATGAGCACCAAAGAAAATGAAAAAGAACATTTTGGATTTCCAAATCTCAACTCAACTTTAAAAATGGTTAATATTTTGAATTTGTTCTGATAAATTCTTGAAGCATAAATACCTTGATTTATTTTAACAGCAATCATTGATTGGTATTGGTAAAATCTCATAGGATACCTGCAATGTAGTTGGCACTTCTTTATTAAATCTATAAACTTAGAGGTAGGATAATGTTTAAGAGTTGCTTTCTCGACAGACTTCTACTTTCAGGATTCCACACTGTATATGTAGACACCTTAATGCATGATGGTGATGTTTATATTAATTTTCTTGAATCTTTACACTTTCTTTTAAAACTAAATTACCAAGTTTGATAATATGATGAACTCCTTTTATGATTTTAACCCTTTAAAAGTGCAGGTATTGGGGTCTAGTTTTCAACCCGTGAAGGATGGGGAATTCGCTACCCCATTGCCCCTTAATGACATTTTTTATTTTTAAAAAAGTAAGAGAGAGATAGGACGTTTGAGCCTGTAATTTAAAAGGGTCGGGACTAACATTTTGGGTGTGGGTGAAGTTTTGAAAACAGGGTTGATCTACTCTATGGACATAACGTTCTGTGGATAACTGGATATGGTACTTGTAATGTGATACCATCCTTATACCAATTTGCTGTATTGATTGCAACTCTTGAATTGACTTAAAAAATACAAAAAACTTGTGATTGAATACTCATTGTAGTTCTAGTAGTGCCAGCAGAAACTTAGAACTCAACTGGCCTAATTGGCTAGTCCCAGTTGGTTGGAACTTGAAATTTAAGAAAGAAGAAGCAGTTTGACATAATTAATCTAGTTAAACCTTTCATAAATTCCTGTTGCATTTTTCTTTGTGCAATTTTTGTTGGGTTTGAATTTCACTTTAATTTTAAGAAAACTCTATTAATCTAATTGAACATGTGAAGTATGCAGGACATATACCGGATGGAATGTCATTACATTGAAACAATTATTAAACAACTTGTTCTCATTTTATTGTCGGTGCCCTAGTAATCTTGAATTCTGTTTCTTGCAGATTGTATTAGAGAATGCTGCTCCTATCACGAATGATATGGTGGCTGCAGATCCCTCCACTGTGGTGCATTCTTTGAGAAGCAAACAAAATTCTCTTCATTTCACATTCCAAATCAGCTATGTTTTATATGGTAACACGCGTCCTCTTCTTCTTCTTTTTTCCCCCCTGAAAAGGTTGAATTTCTGCCATGTGTCCCGCTTATTTAAAAAGGAATCAGAATGCTTTTCATTTAGCTTGTTGGTACTAGTACTACATGTAGGTTTTGTGTCCTCACCCTCACACGTGATTGTTGCACTGCCTAACTCCTATTCTCATCATTCTTCTATTAGTATTAGATTACGAATACAAAAGAAATAGCGTGAACCTATCAAAAAAAGGAAAAAAAAAAAAAAAAGCAGTAGTGTGAAGAAGGCATGGCTAAATTCAAAGCTCACTGCTCTACTTGAAAATTCTATTCTCACTGATGTCCTAAAGAAACCAAACTTATTGGACATGGACACACTCCTCAGCCTCGAATTAGGCACCCCCATGCACATCTTTAACCTCGACTTGAATGGCACTACCTATGGTATTCTTTCTCTCTCTTTCACTTTCTCACGTTAGCATTTAGACAAGCTTGTGAGTGTAACTAAATGTATATTGAAAGCTACTACTCATTTTGATGAGATGATATTGTTTTTTTTTCCTCCCTCCTTTCTTTCATTCATTCTCATTTTGGTTATGAATGGGCACCTATCAAGCTTACAGAGTTATTTGAATAAACCTTGAAAGTTTTGCTTGTATTAAGATTTTTTTTTTTTTTTTTGGGGAAGAACTTGTGTTAAGGTTTATTGACTACAATGTACACATTGTACATTAAAAAGCACATAGAATTTAAAGTCAATAAAGAATATTTGCTAGATGAATCAAACATTGCCTGTGTCTGCAAAGATCAATCTGAATAATGGACCATTTATTTTGGATTAATTAGAGTTAGTAAATTGAAGTCAGAACATGCAGGAATAAAATTGAAGTAAAAAAAAAAAAATCTTAATTGAAAGGAGTTAGCATGGGGATGAGGGACCCTGTAATGGAAGAGTAATGTCAGTTACATGCTACATAATTAGTTGAAAATAACAACTAGTGGGAGGAAAATTCTAACATTAAAATGATCTACTTTTATGTTAGAAAGATTTCTTACCATATTTTCTCTATTATCTCTGATTTTTGTTTCAGTGAAAAAGTTTTCTCTGTTCTCTAACCTTCACACACACAAATAGAGAGAGAATTTCGTATTTACCTAAATGAAAGTTAGCCATTATGTTAGAATTATAGTTAAGTGATTAAATATATCATTTTTAATTGCTTAAGCTTTTTGGAGAATTGGCAATTTAACACTCTAAAATGGTAATTTAACGCTCTAAGATGATAATGACTAAAACAGAAGAATCATTGAGTGCACAGTTTTTTTTCTCTTACACTTGTTTGATTATTGTATTTTGAATTGATTATACTTCTCTCTTAGGACACTGCCTGTTATATTAGGTTTTTGTTTTTCTATAAAATTTTTCTTTACTTAACCCAAAAAAAAAAGGTTTTTAAGTTAGGCAGAGACTGAAACCGAAAATCCTTATTCAAGAATAAAAGGTTGAGAAGAATGGTATGTTAAATAATGTGATGTAACAACTGTGGTTAGTGCATGTGGTTAGCAGATTTCTTTTAACATGCTTATATTTTTATGGTTTAATTTGTTTTTGCAAACAATTTGAGATCAGCAAAAAAAAAAATGACATTTAGTGCTTGCAAATGCCATTGAGGGCAAATCAATGTGGTGCTAGTAGTGGCTGGTGGTGACCCAACACGCGCAATAACTTGGCCTCGCGTCAATGGAGATATTGTTCGTCGAGACAATATTGAGTGGCCTCAGGACTTAAACATATTCAACCTTGTTTCAATTGCATTATGGTGGTAATCATAGGGTTTTAGAAATTGTCTATCATTCATAGGATTTCTCTTTTTGTATTTTTATTATAGAAGAAATTATTTAGAATTTGCGACAGTTAACTTTTGGTCTCATGTATAATATATGTAACATATCATAATTTATTATATTATCTTCTCTACATAGTAAGTTCTAAAGCATAGTATTTCATTATTTGGTATTCTTCCTATGCAAAAACTCTTTGCCGTCCTTGATTGTGATCACAACAATAATTAATTAATTATCAATAGTTGTTATTTGGGGCTAGCAAAAGCACATTTGCACGAAAAATAATATAAAAAAACCACACAAAACAACAATATTTAATGTAACTAGCTGCAAACCAGTACGTTGCGCGTGATAATCATTTTTATGGTAGTTTTATTAAAAAAAATTTACAATTTAAACTAATCTAATAATAAGTAATGTATTTCGTAATTATATTTTTATTTATTATAGGAACAATCATAAATGTAATATAGGAACAATCCAAAATACCAAAAAAATGTAAACTAAATAAAATTAATAAAACTTAACAATGATTAATTGAACCAATATTAGGATAAAATTTTGTTTTTGATAATCTATTAAGGTTATTTTCTTTGTAGAAATTATAATTTCAGCCACTCAAAATATATTATCAAATAAACAATTATTAGCAAAATCTAAGAATTAAATTTCTATATAGGCATTGTTATAAAATAATAATAATTAAAATAAAATTGCAAAAGTTAAAATTTGTCACCTATCCGATTATTTTTGTTTGGCTAACTTTTGCTTTTTTTTAAATGAATGGCATTATAGAGTACTTCTAATACAACTATTAAGAGTACTTTGTCCACCGCAAAAGATTAGAAAATAAACAAAAATTAGTAAAGTCTTATAATTTAACATCTAAATTGAGCACTATAAAAAATCATGTTATGTAACAGAATAAATACCAAATTATTCAAATCATGCTATGTAATAGAATAATATTATATTTTTATATGCTATATTTAATTCTTTAGAATGCAATAGAATAGCATTTAACAATCAAAGAGAATTAAAAAAAAAAAAAAAAAAAAACACACACACACACACACACACACACACACACAATTTAAAAAATAAAATTAAATCGCATTAACCCAAAATAGAGTTTTAAAAAATATAAAAATTATCAACCTAAAATAGAGATGCAAGAAAATAAAAAAAAAAATCCACCAAAAAATTTAGAGAGAGAGAGAGAGAACCATTTTTTTTTTTTTTTGTGAGAGAAAACTATGCATAAAATAGAAGAGATAGTGACAAATTTATAGTAAGAGTGTGTGAATAAGAAGTGATCGACAAAAATAAAGGAAGATGAAGGGAAAGATGAAGAATGATATTAATGTAAAGGCTAGAGGGGAGATGAAAATGTAAGGGAGGGAGAAAGATTGAATAAGTAGTGGAGAGATGAAATGGTAAAGAATAATGTATTTTATAAACATATTTTCGTTTATTATAGGAAAAATCACAAATGTAATATATATATATATATATATATATAATTTTTATCATATCAAAATGAAAACAAAACAATTTTTCCCAGGAATTCAAAAGGTAAGTTAGTGAAAATATTCAACTTAAAAAATAAAATAAAAAAGCTGAAAAGGCTCACGCAAAACCCTAAAACTGAACTGAAAAGGTTTTGGGTTGGGCTTGATAGTGGAACTAAATAAATAAGAGGTGAGCTGGATTAATTATACAGATTTATTATAGGATGATAGTGGAAGCAAATAAATAAGTAGTGGGCTGGATTTATTATAGGGTGATAGTAGAAGTAAATAAATAAGTAGTGGACTGTATTTATAGGGCTGAAAATTGTAAAAACCATTTTAAAATTTGGGACAAATTATATTTTAAAAAAAAAATGACGTGGCAGCTGATTTGGCGCAACGTGAAAGTAGCAGCATTAAACGTTACACTTCAGCTTTTAGTAATATATAGATTTGGCCAATTCCAAGCCTATGTCCACAAGCAATGCTTAACAAAATTCACTATCAACAATATGGATTACAACTACACTCAATCTAACCTCAAACCAAACTCACATACTCTCATAAACAACACTTACATACCTTACAAAAACAAACATAAACAAAATCTCTCACAAAAAAAAAAAAAAAACTATGTCATAAACCTTACTCTCTCTCTCTCTCTCTCTCTCTCACACACACACACACACACACACACACACACACAAACACACACAGAGATAAGAACTCAAATTACTTTTTGAAGAAACCTACTCTATGTTCTTCTAAAAGAGTCTTTTCTTCCCTCAATGTGGAAGGACCCTTAGCTAAAAGTCACCCAATCCTTTCCAACAATACCTATATATAAGGCGCAAATTCTATTCATTGATGCACAAGGAATATATAATTACTTTTTTAATAGGGAATACTTTTTCGTTCTATACTAAGGAGAATTTTTTTTTCTCCTACAATAAGGAAAATTTTTTCCTCTCTTACCAAAGAAACCTAATAGCGAACCAAAATCCAAATAGGAATTTGAGATAATTTCTAACACCCTAAACCTATAGGGAATCTATATTCTCTTGGACATTCACAATTGGAAGAGAAGGAAGGCTAGTTGACTTGTAGCCCTCCTGTTCCAAATCTATATCTATATATATCTAAAAGCTGAAGTGTAGCATTTATTGTTATTATGCTTCTGTTGAGACACATCAGCAACTACATCATCCACTTATTTCTCTCTCTCTCTCTCTCTCTCTCCATTTTACCCTTTCATCTTCCCACTATTAACTATCATAATATCTCTCTTCCTTTGTCCCTTTATCTTCCTTTATTTTTTGCTCTTCTTATTATAAATTTCCAATTCTCTCTCACCTTTTGTGCATAGTTTTCTCACACACAAAATGTTATTTCTCTCTCTTTCTCTAATTATTTATTTATTTATTATTTTTTGGTGGTCTAGATTTCCTATTATGTGACTCCTATGGATTTGTTATGCTAGAGAAATCATGGTCCATTCCCAATCCTTTTTGATAATGGTTCAGGGTATCAAAAGTGTTTTTTTTTTTTCTTCGTATTTATCATTAATTTTTGTTTGCAACTTATTTGCATCAAGCCACATCATAGAATTCATGTTTGTGATTTCAGCCAATCTGATTGTAGATATGGGAGTAAGGAATAAATATACCACTAATGATTGGGAAGCCTAAGTATACCACTGTTAATTGTCAATTACAATTGTTGTTTATGTTATCATTGTTTTGTGTTGAACTAAAGTAATGAACCTATATACTTGGCCTAAATTGAACATGACCATGCCAAATTTTGAGATGCAGTTATATATCAAATATGCCTAGACAATATGAGTTTCTAAGTTTTCATTTTTTTAATTTTTTTTTTTTTTTTATATCTTTGGTTGAGATTATGAGTTCCTTTCCCAAGTATTATTGATAATTGTGAATTGAAAAGTTTCATAATTATGTTCCTTCTTTTATATATATATATATATATATACATATAAATTTTTACATCCTATAATGTGGTTGATGTGGTATATCTAGCCTCATATTACACTATAAAGAAATGCAAGTATATTTTTAGTTATTGAATAATTAACATTCTATTGTAGGTTATTGAATTAATTAGTCTCATATTATCAACGTAAGCTATTTTTAAAGCTTACTTTAAGTTGATGAATTTTTATGTTTTTTAGAACTTCACTTTAGATTGATGTGATTTAGTTTTATGTTTTTATGATGGTATTTTTTTTTCTTTGATTTAATAGATGTCATCTTATTACATTACAAAGATAGTGTATAAGAATATATCATTATTATATTATATATCAGGATTTGAATAATTTGATGTTTATTTCTATATCTTATATTTTTACTCTTTTTATTTCCTATCTAATTTTTATAAATTTGTTTCTCTCTCTCTCTCTCTCTCTCTCTCTCTCTCTCTCTCTCTCTCTCTCTCTCTCTCTCTCTCTCTCTCTCTCAATTTTTTATTCTTTCTTGCAACTCTACTTTAGGTTGACGAATCATTGTATTTTTTAAAACTTTATTTTGGGTTAATAAGTTTTAGTGTTACATTTTCGAGTTTTCTATATTATAAGTAATCTCTCTCCCTCTTATAGTTTTGGTTTAATTTTTGTTTGAGTTACTTAGTTATTTTGTAATTGAGAATTTGAATTTATATAAAAATAATAATAGAAAGTCTTGGCTATGCATTTGAATGTGTCTATCAATTATTTGAGTAACATTAAGTGCGATTTTGTTATGATTTTTTTATTATCATAATAATCTTCTTTAAGAGAATAAGGAATTTGAATGATTTATTCAAAACTTAAAAAGCTTAATTGCACAAAAAAAAAAAAAAAGTAGAAAAACATAGTGCACTATAACATAATTTCGAATAATGTGGACCAGCTCATAAAGGAATAATATCAATCAAATGCAACCCAAAATAATAGAATGATATATTGGTAGAGTTAGAGAGACGTAATAATTTTATAAATTGTTTAATTTTTAGGGAGAACGAAATTATTTTCAACAAAATTTAGAAAAAAAATTATATTTTATACCAAAATTATAAAATAATTAACTATTCCGACGTATCGCGTGGCTCTACAACTAGTGCTTATAATTGTTAAGACTAAGCACATTCGTGGTTCCATATGCTTGTTTATTGTTGATTTTCAAACGGAGATCTTTTGTTCCCAATCAACTGCTCCAAACATAGACTTCCATATGTTTTGAGTAAAGTCAACAGTTCAATATTTGAACAGTGAAGGTAGGCACCTTGTCCTCTCCTTCTTCCTGGAATCTTCAGGGTAAAACAAAAACTTGAAATTATCAATTGGGTAGTGTTTATTACACACATTTCAGTTTTTGAATTAAAATTGTGACTTGAAGTAACGATTTTAGTTTAAAATGGTGTGTGCAACAAAGCGTGTGTAAACTAGCAATTACCCTTATCAAATTACATAGCATAAAATAAAGAGGAAGATAATTAAGGCCAAAGGAGAATAATGAGCATTGGAATCAATCGAGGAAGATAATTATGCTCAACTACTGATTGTTGAAACAAAGTAGGTGCTCGTGCAAGTGGCAAAACAACCACCAAAATTATTCAACTAAGAATAAATAAAATAAAAAAAGGAATATAATCTGACAGCTGGCAGCAAAGTCGTGCGATAGAAGAGGATTTGTTTTCTAATTGATGAATTGTTGACCTGTGCATGCCGGCTTTTTGAGCTTTTTCATTCACACCTGCAATTTCCTGAATCTAAATTCTCTCTTTGTTATTCCTATATTCCTCCAATTCTGAAACACTTTCTGCTACATCGTTTTACAAGCTAGTAAATTTCCAGTTGCTTCCATGGCCACTCAAATAGCCTCCACCACCCCCTCCTCCCCCTCTTATTCTTCTTGGAAATATGATGTGTTCCTTAGTTTTTGTGGTGATGACACCCGCAAGAATTTTAGAGACCATCTCTATACTGCTTTGAAACAAAAAGGCATTATTACCTTCATGGATGATGAGAAACTTGAGCGAGGAAAGTATATTTCTCAAGAGCTCTTGAAAGCAATAGAAGAGTCCAAATATGCAATAGTTGTTCTCTCAAAAAATTATGCTTCTTCAGGGTGGTGCTTGATTGAACTAGCAAAGATTGTTGAATGCATGACAAAGACCGGGTTGACAATTTTGCCTGTCTTTTATCATGTGGATCCCTCTGATGTACAGAACCAGATGGAGATTCTTGCTGAAGCCTTTGCTAAACACGAAAAAGATCCCAAGATTAACATAGAGGATGTGCAAGCATGGAAAACTGCTTTGAAAGAAGTTGGCAATATTTCTGGATGGCACATAAATGATAGGTATCATTTGTTTTTGCTGAGTATTTTTGTTCAAATTATAAGTATAAATTTTGTGATTTTGTACTCTCTAATACTATTCACTTCCCCCTAGATTAACATTTAATATGAAAAATTTTATTTTCTTTTTCTTGTCCAATCGAATCAAAGAAAATATCAGTTTTTCCTCGAAGAACCTTGTACATAGTTTAAGGCATGGTAGTCTATTACTGGATTACTCAATGTGGACAAATAAAGACACACACTTGGTAGTTAATCCGCATTCTATAAGTGATTTGTCTAGTCAAAGAGGCTTTCCTAGCTGTAGTTGACCCCTAATATCTCATTCCAAATGCTTGCCTCCATTCAGTTCTAAATGTCTAATACTTCCTTATGTATCTTGTAAGTGTAACAAGACTCAGATCCAGTCCATGATCAGGACAACTGTGTTTAGACATCTACTTTTTTTTGAGAAGGAAGTTTAGACATCTACATAATTGACATTAATTAATAGTTTTGCTCAGAGGTAGCATGGATTCAAAATAGATTAAAGGGTAAAAATTTTTGTCGTTGAATAAGAAATTTGGAATTTAAACCCCACCTACTACTCTCAAATGGAAAAGAAAGAAGAAAAAGAGCCACTTTTATCTTTTTCCCTCAATCTTGGCATGTAAATGACGAATGCATCACTTTATATAGCCTTCAAGCATATCTCCAAACCCACATAAAATTTATTCCTTTAGATAACTTCACTTCAATGACTCTTTCCTTTTTATAATTTCTACTTGATTAAAAATTAAGTTTATTATTACCGCGCACCCTTGGCACGATGGTCATTCCACAGATATAAGTGCATATGAAGTGTAGGGGGCAAGAACCGAGAGTTCAGGTCTTCAGAATGGAACTTCACACACATATACACTTAGATTAGACTACAATAGAATTTATATCTTGTATTAACAAAACAAAACAAAAAAAAAAAAGTTTCATTTGATTTTAATGCTTAAATGCAATAACACTTCAATTGGTCTATTTAGTATATCTATTTTTAGTTTTCTTATTGTAAAGAATAAAAGCAAAAAAAAAGAAAAAAAAAAGAAAAAAAAAAAAAAGAGTACAAAGATAGAGACAAATGAAACCTAAGTTACATTGCTATATCATAAGCTTGCTATTGAATGAAGTTTTGTCTCTCACTCTCTTGTATTTATTATATATTGGCTTATGATCCATGTATCTGCACAGGTGCAATCAAGAACAATCACAAATTTATATATATATATATATATATATTCCTCTCTAAGAAGTAATATACTATACCATTCATAGGTTAAGTAAAAGCATAATAAATTCAAATGGAGAATTTTCATATATTTTTTTAAAGTTTATATGTATTAATTTGGAAATAGAATTTTTAACACAAAAAGGGTATAGTTAAAAGAACACTTGACATAGAATTAGAGTGCAAAAAAATCTAAAGACACTTGACATCAAATTATAAGACATTTCCGTTTGGCACAATATTCAAGTGCAATTGAAATCTACTATGGATTCTTGGTCGAGCTTTCAGTGTAATATATTACACAAGTTTATAACCCATGCAAATCTAGGGATGCAATACGTACATAAATCATTGTGAATGCTTGTGTGAATGTGTTTATATATATATATATATATATATAGATATAATAGATTGTGTCATTGTACACATTCATGGCATTACATAGGAGTATAATAAATTTGAATTAAATATTTTTATATTTTCTAAATTTAGATATTGGAATTTGCATGTAAATATAATTGACACACAGTTAGAGTATAATTGGAAGGACACATGACATAAAATTGGATTGCATTCTAAAGACACTTGGCATCAAATAATAGGACACAAAGTTATAGTGTAATTAGAATCTAATTTAGATTCTTGATTGTACTTCCGCTTTAATATATTATATATGATATGATTGTACAGTTAACAAAATTATTGTTCTACTATCTTCCTTGTAGGCATGAATCAATTGCTATCCAAGAAATCCTTAAAAGGATATTTAGCAAATTGAATCTAGTATTCCAAAGTACCATTTCCAAGGACCTTGTTGGAATAGAATCTCGTGTGGAGGAAGTGTTGGATTTATATTTTGGTGAAGGGTTGGGCGATGTTCGCTTTGTTGGGATTTGTGGGATGGGTGGAATAGGCAAAACAACTCTTGCACAAGAAATTTATGAAAGAATTTTTGGCAATTTTGAAGCTAGCAGCTTTATTGCTAATGTTAAAGAAGAAACTAAAAATCAAGGTCTACTTTTTTTACAAAAGCAACTTCTATCTAAGATCCTTATAGAAAGTGAAATAGATATATGGAATTTTCATGAGGGAATCAATGTTATAGGAAATACACTACATAATAAAAAGGTTCTTATTGTTCTTGATGATGTGGATAGAGATGAACAACTAAAAGCATTAGTAGGGAGACATGATTGGTTTGGTCCAGGGAGTAGAATTATTCTAACAAGTAGAGATAGTCATTTCTTGAAAAGAAATGGAGTGGATGATATATATACAATTAAGGGGTTGAATGATGATGAAGCTTTGGAGCTTTTTAGTTGGGGTGCTTTTAAGAAAACCCATCCTGAAGAAAGTTATATGGATTTGTCTATGGATTTTGTGAATTATGCAAAAGGCCTTCCTTTAGCTCTTAAAGTTTTAGGTTCTTCACTATTTGGTAGAAGAATCGATGCATGGAGAATTGCTCGAGATAAACTAAAATCAAAACTTAATAATAAAATTTTGGATATACTTCAAATTAGTTTTGATGGGTTAACGAATATGCAGAAAGAACTATTTTTAGATATTGCATGTTTCTTCAAAGGAGAGAACAAAGGTGGCATAAGAGATGTACTAGAAAGTTTTGGTTACTACCCAGACTACAATATTGATATCCTCATGGAAAAATCTCTCATAACAATTAGCATATCGGGGAAATTGTGGATGCATGATTTGCTACAGGAAATGGGCCATGAAATAGTTCGTCGTGAATCCCCTAAAGAGCCTGGTGGACGTAGTAGGCTATGGATGTATGAGGATGCGCTTCATGTATTGAAGAAAAATACTGTAAGCTAACAAATCTAAACTTAAACTTGGAGAATCACACACATGTGCGCGCGCGCACACACACACAAATTCTTCAAATAATCATAAACTATTCTAATTTCATTTATTCTTGATTATTAGGGAACAGAGATAGTTGAAGCCATAATGCTAAAAGCATCTGATCAAAGAGAGGAACATTTAAATGCTGAAGTCTTCTCAAAGATGAAAAAAATGAGAATGCTTAAAATCAGTAATCTGCAACTTCCACAAGGCCTTTGCTATCTTTCCAATGAGTTGCACATTATAGAATGGCATGGATATCCTTTAAAATCTATGCCAACTAGTTTCCAACCAAACAAACTTGTTGAATTGAAAATGCATTGCAGCAGCATCAAACAACTATGGAAAGGAATTATGGTAAGATTTTCAATAATTCAATTGTGTATTTCTTCCTTTTCATTTAGGCTTGAGTTTTTATTATTATTTATTGGTTTATAACAGATTTTAGATGAGTTAAAACTTATTGACTTGAGTGACTCTCAAAACTTGATCGAGACCCCAAACCTCAGTAGAGTCCCAAATCTTAAGAAATTGATTCTTCAAGGTTGTACAAAATTGTCTAAGATTCATGCATCTATTGGAAATCTCAAACAGCTTATTCGACTAGATCTGAATGGTTGCAAGTGTCTTAAGAGCCTTCCACAAAAGATCAACTTGGAATCTCTGGAAGTTTTAATTCTTTCAGGTTGTTCAAGATTAAAAAATTTTCCAGACGTTGTGGGGAATATGTCCCGTTTGTCAGAACTTTATTTGAATGAGACTGCTATAAAAGATCTACCATTATCAGTGAAGCATTTCACTGGTCTTATTAAATTGGATCTAAGAGATTGCAAAAATCTTTCGAGTCTTCCAAATTCTTGTTGTAGTTGGATGTCTCTAAAAATTCTTACATTATCTGGCTGCCCAAAACTTGATGAATTGCCAGAGACATTGGGGAATCTCAAAGGCTTGAAGGAGATAAATGTGAGTGGAACTGCTGTAAAAGGGCTACCTGTATCCATCAATCTCTTAAAAAATCTTAGAGTAGTGTCTCTTCGTCGATGTGAAGGGCTATCACCTAAATCTTCCACTAAACTCCTAAATTTTCCTTTAATGCTAAGAAGAAGTCTAGATCAGAATCCAATGGGCATTTTAGTGCATGCTTTATCAGGCTTATGTTCGTTGACTGAACTTGATATAAGTTATTGCAATCTCCAAACAATTCCTGATGCTATTGGTTGTTTGTCATCTTTATCAAAGTTGGATCTAAAAGGAAATAATTTTGTTTGCCTTCCTAAAAGTATGATTCAACTATCTAATCTGGGAGTTCTTGATTTGAATTATTGCACGAGCCTTCAATCATTGCCAAAGCTTCCATTAAGTATTAAGAATATTCATGCAAGAGATTGTACTTCACTGGAAACATTATCAATAAGACCAGATGATGATTTTTGTCCAACATTGGATCTTCTGAATTGCGTCAAATTAATTGAGAATCAAGGTTATGGAGACGTGTTGTCAACAATGCTAAGACGTTATTTCATGAATTACCAGGTCTCTCTCTTTCTCTATGTGTGTTTGTTTTGGATGTGAAGTTCTAATTAAGCATCGTGATTTTTATTTATTTATTTATTTATTTTCTGGTTTCAGAGAAACTATAATCAAAGTCGTTCATTCTATAGTGTCCAGATTCCTGGAAGTGAAATTCCGAAATGGTTTAGCAACCAAAATGTGGGGGATTCGGTGAAATTGCAAGTGCCTTCATATTTATGTAACAAATTTTTGGGAATCACCACGTGCTTTGTTTTCCGCCACCCACTTGACCAGGCTTTTGGACTTGATGATTCTCCACCTTCACTTTGGTGTTCCGTTAAAGCCAACGGATTTGAAGCTTATCAATTGGGCCTAGATATATCTAAAGAATTTGGTTTGTTTGAAACATATCACCTTTCGTTGATATATTATTCCTATAATTTCTTCGATAAGGAATGGAAAGAAACATTGTGTCAAAGTGATGCAAATGGATTCAGCCAAATTGAGGTTACATTTGAAACCAATGATCCAGGCTGGGAGGTTACTAAATGTGGGGCTCGTTTGGTATATCATGAGCAAGACATTGAAGATCTCAAGCAAACTAAGATTAGGAGTAGCAACTGCGTCATCACTCCATATGAGGATGGTTTTGAAGATTCAGCAAAAGATACAAAAACTAAGCGAAAAAGTCATCGTGATGACTTCAATGGAGATATGGCTGGACCCAGTGGAGAAGGTACCTCTAATGAAGTAGATGTACCACACCCAAAGAGGATACGAGTACTCCCTAATATAATCGAGAGATTCATTCCACGTTTGGGAAATTGGATTGGGAATTCAAGCAAACAAGAACAAGGCAACTATGATTGCAAGGAAGAGGAAGAGGAATCCTAGTGAATTTGGATTTGCCAGCTTTCATGAATATGCATGGGTGATAAACTTTTTTTCTGATTTTTTTGTAAGTCCCCTCTTTATTATTTAGTTTTTTATTTCTTAAATATTCATTTGGCATATGCTTGCATTTTCTTTAATTTTCATTTTAATCCGTGACAAGGGCCATATATATGGGTTAACTAGTTTGTGATTCCAATTTCTAATAGTGGATACCAAGAAGTTATTGGACTCTAGTTGGCGAGGACAAAGTGTCGCAACCGATTGTATGAAGGGTAAATTTGTCACTCTAGTTTTTGCTCTCTTTTTATAGAATTTACTACGACTTTCCATGTAATAGATGCGTGCCATTCCAGCGTGGTAAAATCAAATGCAAAGAAGAAATTTTGGACCCTGTTTTGAAATTAGATTCAAGAGAGTATTTCTTTTGCTTCTTTTAATTAATTGTATTGCATTTGGTGGGGGCTTTGGGGGGTTTACGTGTGAGTTGAAATTGCAGCAAAGGTGATAAAATTGCTTCTTTAAGTGCAACTGTGTCTCTTATGCTTAGAGAGAGAACTTTTTTTATCATTTGAAATTATTACAACTATTTTAAAGTTTAAAGGACCCCACTTTTTTTTTCTTTTTTTATTTTGACCCCACACCACACCACCCATTCATTGTTTGGTTGATTAAAAGCGGTAGAAATTTCCCTTTTTGGTATTTGGATTTTGTGATGGATTGCCTAAGAATGAGGCCTGAAACAGTAGAAGAATTTAGGCTCCTTATGAGTTCTGACTCGTTTGTTTGGGTCCCAATATAAGGAACTTACAAAATATCATTATTTTTCTGTTTTCAGTTAAACAAATTGATGTAAGGATGAAATTTTGTCTAGAATTCTTGATGTTTGTGTTTAAATGACAAGTTAGCTCTATTGAGTTAAAAGAGAAAAACTATAAAATTGATTTATTTCTTTAGAATATTTGCAGTAGAGGGATAGTCTGGTATCAAGTGAATATCAAATGCTAGCTGTTGCCCAAGCTTGACAGTGTGGGCTTTGTCACTAAACGGCTTCTTTATTTGATAATAAAGCAAAATTGTGATGGACTGGTGAAGCAAGACTCACAAGAACTGGAATTTGTGACGTGGAATTTCAACCTAGAAGTGAATACCCATTGATCCCAAGGAAAAATGAGTGGTAGAATAACATCTCCTATGCTTTTATTGCTGCCTTCATTTCTAAGTTACTGCCAGCCTTACTGGTATGTCATCCACCCCTAGTCTCCTGCCAAAGATTTATGTAAATAGCCCATGTATTTGTTCTCATGGATTAGGCTTTGTCACATTAGCTCTTCAGGAAATTCCTAGCTTTTGAATTTGAGCTGCTAGACAATTAAATTTAATCAAGGTAGTTTGAGCAAGGAGACATTCTTTCTAATTAAATTATCTGATATTATACACTCACCGTATTTTGGTAAATAAGAGCAGTGTGCTCCAAAGTATATTTCATGTGTAAATATCGGCGACAATGAAGTTTCCCGAAGAGTGTTTGATGTATTGCCTCAAAGAGACATAGATGCATGGAATACCATGATAATAGCCTATTCACGCAATGAGTACCCAGATGAAGTTCTAAATCTATATCATCAAATGATCTTGGAAGGTGTTAGACCCGTAACGGTAACTTGACTTTCACAGTGACCCTCAAGGCATGTACGAGGTTGTCGGATCTGAAAACAGGGGAGGAACTTTGGTGTAAAGCAATGAATTGTGGGTTTGAGTTTGATGTGTTTGTTGGGTCTTCAGTTTTGAATTTGTATGCAAAGTGTCAGAAGATGGATGAACCAATTGTGGTATTTGATAGTATGCTGAGAAGGGATCTTGTTTGTTGGACAACTATGATAAGTGGGTTTGCAAAGAGTGGGCTTCCAATAGAAGCGTTTGATATGTATAGGTGAATGGAAAAGGAGGGAATGGAAGATGGGGTTGTGATGGTGGGGTTCACACAGGTTTGTGCAAATCTTGGGGACTTAAAACTGGGCCTTTCTGTTCATGGGTATTTGATTCCGAAAGATCTTCCTATGGATTTTGTAGTTCAAACTAGCTTGTGGATATGTATGCCAAGAATGGACATTTGAAGCCTGCTTGTCTTGTCTTCAAGAAGATGCCTTACAAGAATGTCACAGCTGAGGTGTTGAAATATCAGGGTAGGATCTGACATCTCTGTTGGAATGCAAGTTGCTAATATTATAATGGGGTATGGAAGAGAAAAGCAAGCTAACATCTCAATTGCATATACAACAACCTCTAAGGAGTGTATAGATGAAGCTTTGTAACTAGTACAGTCCTTTGAGATGGTCTCATCCAACATATCCATACCCAGCTGGGTTGCTAGCAAAATTTGGTTGTTGATATACATCCACCACTTTATCTATTTCGCCTTTATACTACTTCAGCCAAGGTCAAAGAGGTTTTGTTGAAAATGATACACTTTATTGCTCAAGGTAGATGCAGATTGTTGAAAGGTTTTATCTCTGATTGGAATTCCAAAGAAACGGACTTGCGGGATTTTTTTTTAATCCAAATGTCTTCCTGCGTGCTTAGTATCTACAAGAATGATTTGCCTCAAAACAGCTCCAGTTATTAATCCTTTCGAACTCTTAATTATTTTATTTGCTCTTGCTTTCTAGTGTCAAAGGAAATAAATTTTTTCATCTCATAATTCGGTGGCTTCTGAACTCTTAATAATTTTTTTTTTCTCTTGCTTTCTATTGTCAAAGGAAATAAAATTTTTCATCTCATAATTCGGTGGCTTCTGAACTCCTAATAATTTTTTTTTCTCTTGCTTTTTATTGTCAAAGGTGATACATTTTTTCAACTCATAATACGGTGGCTTCTAATTCTGCCGCATGAAAATTCCAAAATTTTGATGATATTATTTGGTTTGACATTTAGAACATGGATTCTCTAACAAAACCAAAATTGGGAGAATAGGCACAGCTTAGGGAATTTCATTTGTTTTTTATTTCTAGATACAATTCACATGTTCTAGTATTTAGTTGATAATATAGACCATTATAGAAATGGTCTGAAGAGCAACCCTTTTCCAATTGTAATTCGTTTTCGTACATCACTTGTGGCTACATACATTACAAACACATATATGTATAATATAATTGATTGTAGTGGCTAATAGAGGTTGTGAGCTCTTTACATCGATTCAGTGTAGTTTCTTCCCTGTTTTGGGGAAAAATGCCAGAGTTCTGAGTTTATGCAAAAGGTACAATTCCCTTTTCTTATTTTAGTCATGGACTAATGGATAAGTGGGGAATGACATATGCTCAAATGGCTTCTAGACGTGCTCATTGAAATGCTCGGCAACATAAAGAAGTTCATGTGGAACTATTGCTTGATGGCTGATTGTGCATACCTTTTGTCATTTTGGGGATGTTAAGGGTTATTTTCACATTTCCTCTACTTTAGAAAATGTTTGTGTACTGTATTTATAGCCAATAAGGATTCAGCATTTGTAAGAGGTCCACCTCCTCCCTTGGCTTGTAAAGTGGAGGGGGATTGACTTCCATAAAGAGCACAATTCACCACTGTAAGATACTGTTCATTGTTCACCATTTTCCAATATCTGTAATACTAGTGGCTAGAGGTAGAGGATTCCCTGCCTCACCTGTGATTTTTCACTCTTCTTGCTTATGCAAAAGGGTTTTACATGTATATATTGTGTTATTTTCTTTACACTCTCATCATATAAACCTCTAACAATAAAATGTCCTTTGTTGTTACAATAATGACAACCAATATATGGATAGTTAACCAATCTAAACCCACTTTCCTAAACCCATGTCTAAACCTTAACTATCCCATACATTTACTGATACTTAGCTTCCCTATACCTTTTGATCTTCCCTGGTGTCATTGGAATTGAAGGCCGTAGGTTTACTTTATGCAGGACCCAACTAGTTTTATGGTCAACACAACCAAGTTGTCAATGCTCAGCAAAAGCAGTGGAGAAGGAGGACGAGGAGGACTGCTAAGTTGCACAGGCTCAGGTACGAGTATGGGGGTACATCAATTCTTGAAAAATTAGGGCACGACACATTCGGGTCACGACCATTAATTAATTATTTAATATATATTTTATGTATAATTTAAATATTTTTAGACATAATTTATGTTTATTCTAGGTTTAAAAATTATGTAACAACTAAAAAATTGCTTGAAAACATTTCTAAAATTAAATATTTATGTGATGTCAAGGAGTTCTAGAGTAATTTTCAAATTATTTATGTGCTCATGGGGTTTATTATTGTTGTTATTATTATTATTATCTATATATGCATATAAAACCGAAACTTTTGAAGCTTCCACAATTTTCCACATCAGCACAATATTAAAAAAAAAATAATAATAAATAAAACTTTTCTTAAAACCGAAGGTCCCGATCCCGATAAACGCTAACGCTCTGCATTCTTTTTCTATAAAATGCATGCCCCAACCCAATGCTCCTCCTCTACACTCCTCCTCTACTAGCTCCCCCAACACTCAGACCCACGGCAAACCAACAGAGATCTTCTTCCTCAGACCCACGGCAAAGCATCTAAAGACACCATACCCACAGATTTGTCAATCAAAACCCACCATACCCACAAGCCAACAAAGATCTCCTTTCTTAGACCCACGGAAAACCCTAATTTTTTTTTTTAACCCAACTCTATAATCAACGCAAAATCACAGAAAATATATATATATATATATATATATATATATTTCTCCCCGTCCTCGCTCTTCTCTAATTTTTCCTCCATCCTTACAAAATTTCTATGACTTACTTTGGACCGAACTGAAGAAGGGGACTATGTGCAGCAATCTTCAAAGTAACGTAACTTTTCTTTTTATCCTCAAAAAATTATAATATCACGCATCTGCAATCAGTTCTGCCCATCTGTGACTCTATTCTCAGTTTCTTCCTCTCTCTACGTTCCAACTTCAAACTCACTAATCACTATGTTAAAGTTAAGTTTGATTTACTATTCTTTTTTCCCTTTTCTTTACTCATTAGCCGTTTATGAAGCAGACAACTGGTCTGCATAGCTCCAATTTCCAAGAGAACGTGCACCACGTATGTGGTTAAAATTTGATGTGTTCATCAATTGAAGTGGTGGCCAGGTGTTCTTCTTTAATTCTTATTAAAATAATATATATTATACTACATAACATAATTATTATTATTATTATATAAATAAAACTATTATTAAACTATTATACATCATATAATATATATATATATATAACATGATTTTTTGGGCTAAGCAAAACAATTGATCATTTTTTTTTTTTTAGTAATTGATTATTTGATTAGATTTTTCATATATTAAGATTTGTCTACTTTCTAGCAAATCTTTAATTTACTATTATTTTTTTATGAATAAATAATTTGTTATCCCTTTCTTTGTCAATCTTATATTTTTTTCTCCCTTATTTTGATAAAAAAAATATTTTATGTATTTTAAACCCATTAAAATTTATAACTTATTACTTTATGGGTTCATGTACTTTTTTCTTTTTCTTATATTTCTCTTTTGAATTGTCATATATTTTTTGAATTGTTTTATTAACTTATTCTTTACTTATATATCATTTTTGGCATTTTAGAAGTTTTAATATCTGAATTTGTGTTAATTTTTGCAATATTTGAACATATTTAGCAGATTTCAATGACTATACCATGTATTATTCTTTTGAAGGTAATCAATTTTTCTTTTATATTTCTCTATTGTGTAATCATATACATTTTGTTTTGTTTCAAAAATTTATAGGAAGTAAATCTTATAATTCTTTAATATTTTTTGGCCTTTCAAAAATTTTAACATCGGAATTATTCTTTTAATGGTAACACATCTTTCTCTTATATTTCTCAGTTGTGTAGTTACACACACACATATTATCTAATTTGTAGGCTCTAAATCTTTTGATTCCTTTCTATAGTTATAGTTATGGATTATTTTTTTGAATGTAACCCATTTTTCTTTTATATTTCTCTATTGTTTAGTCATATATATTTTGTTTTGTTTCAACAATTTCTAAGCCACGAATCATCTGATTTTTTAGTATTTTTTGGTCTTTCAGAATTTTTAATAACTGAAATTTCATCATTGAAAATAACAAAATCCATGCAAACATTAAAATAAAAGTTAATGTTATATAAATATTAAAAATTTATAAATTAGAATAGTATTCTTGAATCCAGATTTACTTTATGTGAATAAAATATAGGATTTTTTTTCTTAATGTTCAAATGTGCATTTTTATATAGTATTCCTGAGTAATTAATGTAAATCCGTGCAATATATTAAAATCTCTATGTTACTTTTCAAATTTTTTGTAAGTCATTGCACGTTCAAACAATGCTTTTTCATCAAATTGTAACATAAATTAAAATCATACAAGAGCAAATCGTGTAATGGTATAGTTTTTTAATCAATTTAGGATTTTATAAAATTATTTTAGTCTACCTCACAAATAGCTAGGTATTATTATTATTAGGGTAAAATATCATTTTCATCCCTAAACTATCACAAAAGTTCGTTTTTCGTCCCTAAACTTTCAAAAGTTCTATTTTCGTCCCTAAACTTTTCCAAACGTATTGATTTTCGTCCCTCTGTTTGACGAAGTGTTGACGTGGCCTTGACGGAGTGTGGATGTGGGAGGGACGAAAATCAATACGTTTGGAAAAGTTTAGGGACGAAAATAGAACTTTTGAAAGTTTAGGGGCGAAAAATGAACTTTTGAAAGTTTAGTGACGAAAAACGAACTTTTTTGATAGTTTAGGGACGAAAGTGATATTTTACCCTTATTATTATTAGTTAGGAAATTCTGATTTTGGGTTTGGGAATTTTATATAGTAGAATAATTTTTGGGTTAGGCTGTTGGTAAATTTTTGTTGTGCCCTAGGTCTGAGTTGGGTTAAATTTCAATCTGGGCTTTGTTGTGATAGGTTGGGTTGCTGGCTCATGTCTATTCGGGCTTGGTTGTTTGGATTTTAAGGTAAATGGAGCTGGACCAATCTTTTTTGATCTAGAACATTCTCTCTATTCTCTCTCTCTCTCTCTCCCGCTTGCTTTCCCTCTCTCAATCTCGCTCTCTCTCTCTTGATTGATCTTCTCTGTCTCACTTTCTCTATCTATCACAACTCAAACTCCAAAATCGATTCAAATTTTAAAGCTTACCGGCAGAACTTTGGCAAGGGCGAAATGGCTTCGTTGGTCGACGATATACGACGATCTACGGCGGAATGGCTTTGCAATTGAAGCTAGAGTTGATAATGTGTGGTCGCATTTCAGTCAGTTTGGCCATGTTTTGTCTTTCTAAGGTATAAGTAGCTGATTTGTATCTAGTTCAATTGAGAATGGTCAGAATAGTTAGCCAATGAAAATATTACCACATCTTTTTTTCTTGACAACTTCATTCTGAATGCTTAAACCATGGCCATGCAACATGTAATTAGACGTGTGGTTAAACCAGCTTGGGTTTGTTCAAGATTTTAAATGGGTTTGTCCAAGGTTTTAAACCAGCATATAATTCAATATTGTGAAACACTAGTAATAGCCGAAATCAAGATGTTGAGATATGATGAAAAACTTATGCTATGTTAGGAAGTTTTGAGAGAGGGGAGTAGAGGAAAGTAGAGGGAAGGAGAGTAGCGGAGAAGAGAGTAAAGGGAATTGGTTATCCTCCATCTTGTTGGATGTTTTTAAAATTACATAAGGAGGAAAGGGAATAATTAGTATTTTTATTTGTAAATTTGTTAATATGGTAAGGGCAAATTTGATAGTTCATTTGGTGGGGAAAAAGCAGCTAAAGTTGGTTTTGATAGTAAAAGAAAACACAAGAAGAAGAAAGTGACAAAAAAAGGAAAAAAGAGTGAAGCATAATCTTACAAATTATCAATAACAAAATTTTTTTCAAATACTCATTTATTATCTTGATGAATTAGTAACAATCACATTCATTATTATCACATCTACTAATAAATTTCTTTTAATGAAATTTGTGTTACTTTTAATACATTTTATAAAAAAGTAAAGATATTATTGTTCAATTAAGTATCCCGTATTACAAAGTAATTTTTTTTTTTCAATTTTAATAAATTATGATATTAAGTGAGTGCATTTTGTATTAGATTCCGTGTGCGAGTGGCCCTTACCTTCATGTTTTCCTAGCATTTTCCGTTTTCCTTTTGTTTATTTTATTTTGGATAGGTTCCAGGTATTTTCCTGTGCATACGGAGGTTTGCGCAGACGAGTCTTTTGGCTGAATTTTGCAAAAAATCGAGTTTATTTGTGATATGGGTATTATTCAAAGTTATTTGAGAAATTAAGGAGGTTGCCGAAATTCTAACAAAAAAAGGATGAGAGAGGAGAGAGAAATGATGTGATAGTGGATGAGAAAAGAATTGAATTTCGGTAATGAGGTTACCGAAATTCCTTCTGCCCGAATTTGACAGCCCAAATCAATGAAGTGCCTGAAGGAGAAGTGCTCGAAAGGAAAGAACCAATTGTGGTAACTAAGTTGCTGAAATTCAAGGGGAGTGAGGAGAGAGAAAAAAGGATTGTGGCAACCAAGTTGCCGAAATTGTAGGGGAGAAAAATAGGAATTGTGGCAACCAAGTTGCCAAAAATGAGAGGAAAAAAAAGTTGTGGCAACACAATCAAATAATAATAAATACAAAATAACAAGAAGTTGCTTAAAAAAAAAGTTGTTAGCATTCAATTTTCCTTTACTTGAGTAGTACTGTACAAGAGCAACAATATTGGAATTTACATATATATATTATTATGATTCTCAAAAAAAAAAATTTATTACATTGAATTTTGTTGACCTTGCCAGCTTTTTTAGAAATGCGGTGCAGGTGTCCACCAAAGTGAGTGTTGAAGAGTAAAGTACCACACTTTTTTTTTTTTTCCTCTCTCATTTTGGCAACTTGGTTGCCACAATTTCTATTTTTCTCTCTTGCAATTTTGGCAACTTGGTTGCCACAATCCTTTTTTCTCTCTGCTCACTCCGCTTGAATTTTGGCAACTTGGTTGCCACAATTGGTTTTTTCCTTTTGAGCACTTTTCCTTCGGGCACTTCATCAATTTGGGCAAGCGAATTCGGACAAAAACGAATTTTGGTAACCTCATTACCGAAATTTAATTCTTTTCTCACTCCACTATCACATCATTTCTCTCTTCCCTCTCATCCTTTTTTTGTTAAAATTACGGCAATGGGGTTGCCGAAATTTACTTCTCTCCTCAATTTCCCAAATAATTTTAGGCAGTTCCCATATCACAAATAAACTTAATTTTTTGCAATATTCAGCCAAAAGACTCTTGCGCAGACGGAGGTAAAATTTTAAAAAATCAAAAGTTGGTTTGATAATAAAATAAAGAAGAAAGACTTTGTGCGACAATTTATAGACTTTATGCCCACTTGCCCGCCTACTGTAATAAAAAATTAATTGATGGGTCATATAAAATCAACTTTTGACCCATCTACCACGTGAAATTGAGGTTCCTCATGCCATTTTTTTTTTTAAGAAAATAAAAATTAGATTCCATATGCATAAGGAGGTCTGCATCGATGGAGCCCACGTGGGGAAAAAGCAGCTAAAGTCAGATTTGATAGTCAAAGAAAACAAAAGAAGAAGAAGACGAAGAAAGAGAGAAAAAGGAAAAAAAAAAAAACAGTAAAGCATAAGAAGATATATAAAAATACTATGTCAATGAATAGGTAAAATTCTATTTACTATAATCCAATTTGTTTTCTTTTCTACGGGGTATTATCTTATTAAGATCACCTCACTTATTGGCATAATAGCATAACTGCATTATTGTATTGAAGAAATTATAGTTACAGAGTGGATGGCTACTTGATTAATAGAAATGTACATATATCATTTCATCTTTACAATTTTATCTTGCTAACTATTTCCTTTTTATTTTAGGACAAAGTTTGCCAAAGTCTCTAACTCCACTAATTATTCTTTTATTAGATGTGAATTTTTAATAATGCGCGGTTGGATTACATTTTCTTCTTATATGCTTCATGTTTGGAAAATTTTTAGAGGAATAAAGATCAATAGCTATATCATCAATTAAATTTTTAAATTTCAAATTTTTGTAATAAAAAATTATGCGTTAAAAATAAATTTATAAATCGAATGGTAAATAACATCTATCTAATTGACATGTAATTTAATATGCATGTTATGAACATAAAGAACGGGCACTTCAGCTAATAGATTTCCAAAATATATAAACATGTTGTTTTTTTCCGTAAGAGTTGTAGCCATTAGCTGCAAACAAACTTTGTCCTTTATTATTTTTTTAAAGAGTATTATTTAACAAAAACAACCTAGAGAGGGACTAGCATTCACAGGTAATCCATTCAAATAAATATAAGTATAAATTCAATTTTATACTCAATTTTGCAATATATTTTAGTGGTTGATAGGGTAGAAACTTGTTCACCATTTTTTACCTCAACTTATCACCCTTTTTTTCACGACCCACGGTAGACCATTTTTATAAATTGTGATATTTTGAGTGAGTGCAATTGTGAAAGTGGCCCTTGTCTTCCTCTTCCATATGTGTGAGTGTTTTCTTTTTCTTTTATTTTGGATAGTTTCCGGGTATTTTCCTGTGCAAGCACATGGAAGTCTGCACAAATGGAGCCCACGTGAAAATAGCTACAAGTGAAAAAACAGCAAATTTAGTTGGGTTTGGAAGTCCAAAAAACAATGACAAATGTGAAATGTCACTAACTTAATTTGTCCGGCACGGTCAGAACAAGAACGAAAAAGCCAGACTTTATGGTGTGAAAATGGCCAACTTGATAGACAAAACAAAAGCAAGTGGGAAACTTCATTGCTGGTCTTCAACCAAAAAAAAAAAAAAGTTCATAGCAGGTCAACTGGAAGTTCACTCGTTTTTACTAATTTTTCGGGACATGGAAAGCAGGGAAACGATTGCATATATCACCAACCATAGCCTTGCTACAGAAACTAAAGTCTCTTATTGTTGCTCCCATTCTCTTAGTCTGCAACACTCTCTCGTACATATCGCTTAATGGGAATGCCCCACCCTTGATGTTCTGGTAGTAGATTGTCAGAGGAGGATGCTGTGAGAATTGCACCTCCTCTATCAGATATGGAAATTTTGAAGGCACTGAACACTATGAAGCCATTTAAAGCTCCTAGAGTAGATGGGCTGCATGCGGGTTTTTTTTCAATACTTCTGGATGAGTGTGGGGGAATCCGTTAAGGAGGAGGTGAAGGGTATTTTTTCTAGCTGCTGTATGCCCCCATGCCTAAACCAAACCTTAGTGGTGCTTATCCCTAAAAGAAATGGACCTTAATCCATTGGCCAATATTACAGACCTATCAGCCTATGCAATACGGTTTACAAAATTGTTAGTTAGATTCTGGTTCTTCGGCTTAAAATAGTCATAGCTTCACTTGTTTCTCCTGTTCAAACAGCCTTTATTGGGGGTAGAAGAGGCACAGACAACGTCATCATTGCTCAAGAACTTGTTTACTCTCTAAATCAGAAGAAAGGGAAGGAGGGATACATGATTATTAAGATTGATTTAGAAAAAGCCTATGACCACTTGGAATGGAGCTTCGTGAGAACTTTGCTAAATAATATCAGGTTTTGTCAAGAGACCATCAAGCTAATTATGAGCTGTATATCATCTACTTCCACATCTATTTTGTTTAATGGTAGTAAGATGGAAGAGTTTAAACCTTCGAGAGGCATTCGGCAAGGTGACCCCATCTCTCCCTATATATTCATTCTTTGCATGGAATTCCTTGGGGCTTTTATTAATAAGAAGTGTGCAGACAGAGAGTGGGACAAAGTTAAAGCTTCGAAGAATGGTCCTGGATTCTCCCACATGTTCTTTGCGGATGATCTGATTCTTTTTGCCAAAGCAAATACTCAAAACTGCAATGCAATTGAGAAGGTACTTGAAGAATTTTGCGAACTGTCAGGTCAGAAGGTTAGTAAAAAAAAATAAAAAATTTTCTTCTCCCCTAATGTTCCTGAAGATACCAGAGAGGCAATATGCAACCAACTCCAAATTAAGGCTACTTGTGATCTTGGAAGATACTTGGGATTCCCTATACTTCACAAAGGTAGAAATAATCGTGCCTTCCATTTTGTGATTGAGAGAGTTCAAAGTAAGCTTGAGGGTTGGAAATCTAAGCTTCTATCACTTGCAGATTGGTACTTATTAAATTTGTTGCTATTCTGATCCCAGAGTACTTTATGTAGTGTATATCTTTCCCTTCCAATGTTTGCAACTCAATTGACAAGATCATCAGGGACTTTTTATGGGGCTTTTCGCTAGAACATAGGAAAATGCATCTTGTGAATTGGAACAAAGTTACTCTACCTAAGGAGCTTGGTGGGTTGGGGATTGTACAAATGAAAGCTAGAAACTTGGCCTTGCTAGCTAAACTTTGCTGGAGATTAGCCTTAAATCCAGAAGCACCTTGGGCTTTGATGTTAGCAAAGAAATACCTCACTCCAACTAGGATTAATAGCCCGGAAGTCTATAGACCTTGTTCTCGAGTTTGGACAGCTTGTAAAGAGGGGGGAAAAATCTTCAATTGAGGGTTAATGGAATGTGAAGAATGGGAGATCAGTCTAGTTTTGGAGGGATTTTTGGCTGCCATCCGGGGCTTTGAGACATCAAATGGTAGGTCCCCTCACAGCTAATGATGAGAAGCTCACAGTGAGAGATGTTCTCAACTTTAGGGGAGACCTTGAAAGTTATATTTCCTTTACTATTCCTGAGAATATTCTGCTCCAAATAAAAGCCACACTTATGGCTAGTGATCCTAGTATGCAAGACACCCTAGTTTGGGCTTTCTCTGAAGATGGCTCATTTGATCTCAAATCGGCATACCTTTTGGCAAAAGATTTAAATCTTTTGAACCTTAATACTTCCAATGGAAAATGGGTTTGGAAAGCAACTACCACACCCAGAATTATATTCTTTCTTTGGCTGTGTTACCATAAAAGTATTCCAACTCGTGAAGTTTTAGGTTCAAGGGGCGTAAATATTGACACGGCATGTGAACTGTGTGGCCAGGCCATGGAATCTCTATCCTAAGGGATTGTATTGTCACACAAAATTTTTGGAAGTTGCTTGGCATCCTGAGTAAGCACAATGATTTCTTCCTACTCGATCTTGAGGAATTGATGAAAGTGAATTGCTCCTCCAAGATTACATCGAGGCACCATCAGCTGCCTTGGAAGATTGTTTTTCCGTTTGGTATTTGGCAGTTATGGAATCAAAGGAATTCTTTTCTATTCTCTTCTGTTATGGTGACTAGAAACATCCAGGACCTTTGTATTAAAAAGAGTGATGAATTCTTTGCAATTGTCGGTGACAAACCCAACAAGAATCCGAGAACTAATATTCAGGTGAAGTGGACCAAACCTCTTGTGGGGTGGCTAAAACTAAATACGGATGGATCTGCTCTTGGTAATCCTGGCATAGCAGGTGGTGGAGGGTTGATTCGTAATGAAAATGGTGATTGGATTATGGGATTTGCTAGATCCCTGGGAATAACTTCTGGAGTCATGGCAGAGTTATGGGCTTTAAAGGATGGACTCATGCTAGCTTCTCAACTTAAAATTGCTGACTTTTGTGTAGAGCTTGATGCTGAGCTTATTGTTTTACTTCTCAATAATTACTCGATTAATAATCTCATGCTAAAGCCTTTGCTTGGTGATTGCAGGACCTTATTAAAGAAATTCCATAATACAACTGTCCAACACATTTTCAAGAAGGCAAACCAATGTGCTGATGCATTGGCTAAGTTTGGAGCTACCCTTTCATCAAATTTTGTTAATTTTGCTAATCCACCGCTTGTGGTGGAGGATTTGCTGGCTTTTGACAAAGCCGAGCTTTTTTGTAACAAACTTATTAGTACTTAATCTATTTCAGCGTTGGTTTACCAAAAAAAAACTTTCTTTTTTTTTTTTTTTTTGGATTCCAAGTATTTTACTATGCATATAGAGGTCTGCATAGATGGAACCTACGTGGCGTAAAGTTGGATTTGAAAGTCAAAGAAAATGGAAGAAGAAGAAGAAAGTGACAAAAAAAGAAAAAACAGAGTGAAGCACAAAATAAAAGTGATAAAAAAAAAAAAAAAAAAAAGCATTCACATCCTAAATAAAAAAAAAAAAAAAAAA
>NW_027069699.1:482935-552207 GCF_002906115.3 Quercus suber | reverse complement strand
TTGGAAGATTGTTTTTCCGTTTGGTATTTGGCAGTTATGGAATCAAAGGAATTCTTTTCTATTCTCTTCTGTTATGGTGACTAGAAACATCCAGGACCTTTGTATTAAAAAGAGTGATGAATTCTTTGCAATTGTCGGTGACAAACCCAACAAGAATCCGAGAACTAATATTCAGGTGAAGTGGACCAAACCTCTTGTGGGGTGGCTAAAACTAAATACGGATGGATCTGCTCTTGGTAATCCTGGCATAGCAGGTGGTGGAGGGTTGATTCGTAATGAAAATGGTGATTGGATTATGGGATTTGCTAGATCCCTGGGAATAACTTCTGGAGTCATGGCAGAGTTATGGGCTTTAAAGGATGGACTCATGCTAGCTTCTCAACTTAAAATTGCTGACTTTTGTGTAGAGCTTGATGCTGAGCTTATTGTTTTACTTCTCAATAATTACTCGATTAATAATCTCATGCTAAAGCCTTTGCTTGGTGATTGCAGGACCTTATTAAAGAAATTCCATAATACAACTGTCCAACACATTTTCAAGAAGGCAAACCAATGTGCTGATGCATTGGCTAAGTTTGGAGCTACCCTTTCATCAAATTTTGTTAATTTTGCTAATCCACCGCTTGTGGTGGAGGATTTGCTGGCTTTTGACAAAGCCGAGCTTTTTTGTAACAAACTTATTAGTACTTAATCTATTTCAGCGTTGGTTTACCAAAAAAAAACTTTCTTTTTTTTTTTTTTTTTGGATTCCAAGTATTTTACTATGCATATAGAGGTCTGCATAGATGGAACCTACGTGGCGTAAAGTTGGATTTGAAAGTCAAAGAAAATGGAAGAAGAAGAAGAAAGTGACAAAAAAAGAAAAAACAGAGTGAAGCACAAAATAAAAGTGATAAAAAAAAAAAAAAAAAAAAGCATTCACATCCTAAATAAAAAAAAAAAAAAAAAATTTACATTATTAAAGCTTTTTTTTTTTTTTTTATAGAAAAATTTACATGACCACTTCTATTATTATATATATTCTATTATTTTTGAAAGAATAAAATAGTACTGATAAAATAAAACAATAGTTGTTTAAGAAAAGATGATGGTGTAAGAAGATGTAAAAATCTCAACCGTTGAGATTTTTAAACAATTAATTGGTGCTTGAGTTGAGTGCTTCGATAAAATGTAACATGCCTGCCATGTCTTTTTGCATATTTTGCTTTTGCCTTACCATGTGTCCGCATGGCCCTACGGGCTTAAACAAAAATTAATGGCCAACTTTATATTATATAAACAAAAAAAAGCCAGACTTTATGGTGTGAAAATGGCCAACTTTATAGACAAAACAAAAGCAAGCGGGAAACTTCATTGCTGGTCTTCAACCAAAAAAAGTTCATAGCTTGTCACCTGGAAGTTCACTCAGCCTTGCTAGAGAAACTTAAAGTGATCTCTTATTGTTGCTCCCATTCTCTAAGTCTGCAACACTCTCTGCTACATATCGCTTAACAAGCTAGTAAGTTACCAATTGCTTCCATGGCCACTCAAGCAACTTCCTCCTCCCCCTCTTCAACTTCTTCATCATCTTCATCTTCTTCTTGCCCTCGATGGAACTATGATGTGTTCCTCAATTTTTGCGGTGTTGACACCCGCAAGAATTTCATTGACCATCTCTATACTGCTTTGAAACAAAAGGGTATCATCACCTTCAGGGATGATGAAAAACTTAAGCGAGGAGAGAATATTTCTCCAGAGCTCTTAAAAGCAATAGTAGAGTCCAAGTATGCTATCATTGTTCTCTCAACAAACTATACTTCTTCAAGGTGGTGCTTAACTGAACTAGCAAAAATTGTTGAATGCATGAAGGAGACCAGATTGACAGTTTTGCCTGTCTTTTACCATGTGAACCCCTCTGATGTAAGAAACCAAAGTGGCAATCTTGCTGAAGCCTTTGTTAAACATGAGGAAGATACCAAAGTTAACACAAAGGATGTGCAAGCATGGAAAGCTGCCTTGAGAGATATATTTATTTATTTATTAAATGAGATATGAGTTTATAATTTTAAATATTTTCATTAAATCGTATGAAGTTTGACTTATTAATATATAAATAAATAATTGTATATATATATATATATATATAATTAGATTAGCGGTAATTCTAAAACGAAACACCAATATTATTCGGTACTAAAATATCTCGTTTTTCTTACTAAGGTGGTATGATCTCCGGTACAAAATTGACTTCATTGGTTTAGACAAAGATGTTTGAGAGAGAAAAGATTTGGAATGATTAAGTTGTAGCTGTTGTGAATGTTGAGTAAAAATAGAATATTTTAATCTATGGGTTGAATTTTTTATTCCCATTAATTATTTTCTTTTGCTAATTACCAAGAGAGCTATTGTTCATTAGCAAACAATTTTTTGTTAATGAACAGTGATTTAGAGAGTCTGCTGGAGCAACTTTTGTGAGTTTACTCTCCAAATTTTGGGTTTAGAGAGCTTGTGGAGATGCTCTAAAAGTTACAAACACATACTTCCATGTGCATTAACCAAGAGGCTTTTTGGAGGGTTTTTAGTCAAACTTGCAATTTCATGAATTTGTAACCTCACTGTTCAAGCTCATCCATTTCCTTTATGGCTCTTCTTTTACCACCATCTTCTTCTTCTAAGAGATGGAAATACAATGTATTTCTCAGTTTCAGAGGCAAAGACACTCGTATAAAATTTACTGATAATCTATATACTGGTTTCAAACAAAAAGGCATTTCCACTTTCAAGGACAATGAAAAACTCAAGTAGGGAACATTTATTACCCCAGAGCTCTTGAAAGCAATAGAAGAATCAAGGTTTGCTATCATTATTCTATCAAGAGACTACACTTCTTCAAGTTGGTGCTTAACTAAACTAACAAAGATCATTGAGTGCATGGAAAAGACAAGATTGGTTGTTCTACCTGTTTTTCACTATATAGATAGTGATGTGCAGAATCATAGAGGAACTTTTGGTGAAACCTTTGTTAAACATGAAGAGAGTTTCAAGGATAACATAGGAAATGTACAAATGTGGAAAGCTACTCTTACAAAAGTTGCTGATCTTCTGGATGGGATTTAAAGGATAAGTATGAATTTCTTTGGAATAATACTATAAGGACACATTTTGGTCCCTAAGCTCAAGAATTAAAAGGATCTAGGCCCAAAGAGCCCAATACAATGAATTTGTAGAGAGTGAGTTAAAAAACTAAGCTTTAATGAGTCGGATAACAATTATAGTGAGTCCAAATGACCAGAAAACAAAGATAAACTGGTTTTATCCAAGAAAAACGTCCTCGACACAATCCAAGGAGCTGAGTTCTTGTATATATTTTTTTCAATTTGGTTACAAGTCTAGTTTTTATTTCTAAAGTGTTTTTTTTCTCTCAATTCTCTGATCCCTCTCCCCCTGGGTCTCCTTTCTCTTTTATGCTCTCTTCCTTCTTTCATCTCCACCCTCCACATGTAGACCAGGTTATCCTTGTCCCATTAGCACCTTCCTAAAGTCTTTGGGAGCAGCTGTAATGCTGAAAATTACTATTCATGTATCATTTCCTCATTAATGCGGTCAGAGAGTTAGCTGCAAAGTATTCAATACGGTGGTAACAGCTTTTCTTTTAGATATTTCATAGCTTCTCTTAGATATTTCATAGCTTCTCTTTGTCCTGTACTTTCATGATGTGTACCCTTATCAATAGAATCTCTCGAAACGTTGCTTTGGATGGTGGACCACACCTTCTAACATCTATTTTGCTCATCCGAGGACTTCCTGAACCCTCATGACCAGACCCCTTTCTACATTCACTAATGTGGACTTTCATGACAATGTTTACCCATCCTCGAACTACTAGGTGTCCTTGGACTAGGCTCCCGACTCAATATATATATATATATATACACTACTAGGTTATCATACCTATAATAGCCCTTCGAAATTCTCCTCTTTTCCTCCTAGGGAAAAAAAGGAGGATTTTGATATCTACCATGATTACCCTACTCTTACCATACGTCATTTCTGTTTGCACGAACATCTTTTCAACTGCCCAACGCACGCTTCTGACGCTTCAACATCTGGGACACGCACTCAATTAATTTTTATGACTCCATTTTCTCCACATTCCACGGTGCGATGCAGATCTAACAGCTAGAGATTTTTAGGGGAATATGAGCAGGAGTTTTCCCATTTGCCTTTCTCCCTGATACAAATATCATTTAGATACTTCATTCACTTCACTTTCACACACATAAATATCAAGAGCCAGTCCAAGGAGAGTTTCTTCCTTTGCGTAAGTCTTTTAAATATTTCTGTTTACTTTCTCTTCTACTTTTCTTTACACAGAGCCCTTTCCTCCTTGGCCCCCTTAATTTCCATTCATCTTCTTTTTACCTTCAACCCTTTCTCCTTCATGGGTAGATTCACTTGCTTGGTAGACTCCGCAGAGGGTATAGAGAACTTTAAAGCTCAATATAGAATCCCCCTAAGAGTCTCCATTAGATACTGTAAACAAAGGGATTGGCATGCTCAAAGGCAGGAGGGAGAAGTGGTAATCCCGATGATTGCCTTTATAGAGGGAGGGATGAGAATCCCCATGGGCACAATCACTAGGGATTACCTAAGGGTTCATAGATTAGCCCCCACCCAATATGCCCCAAATATGTTTAGGATTTTAGGTAGCATAGACACCCTTAATGAGAAAATGGGCTTAAACCTTACCCATCACAATGTCAACTGGGTTTGCAACCTTCACCAGCTAAAAAGGCAAGGATATTTGATCTGAAATTTTGGGTTGGTGATGGTTTGGTTGTTATTTGGGTGGTTGATGGTGGTTCTAGGTGGGCTAGTGATGATTTCTGTTAGGGTTTGTGGGTGGTTGGTGGGGGTTTCAAAGTGGGTTTGTGGGTGGCTGTTGTGGCTATTTTTCTTCCCAATCTAGATTTTTGGGTGATCAGTGGTGGTTTGTGCAACTGTACATGCATTTCATGTGTCTTGAGAACTAGGAAATTTTTTTCATTTTACAAGAAACAAACATTGAAAAATGAGTTCCACTGCATTTTTAAGTCCACAACCATTGTAAAATGAAGATGTTTTACTAAAAATGTTTCTCATTTTAGGTTGCTTGGGAGATTTATGTTTGTTATTGTGTTCTTTGTGTTTGTGATATTGTGTTTGGTTCTGGGTTTGTGCTTTATCTTCATCTGTTGATATTTAAATTTGTGATTGTGTTCTTGTGTGTTCTTGTTCAAAATGAATTAGATCTAAATTGATGTATTTTATTATTTTTAATTTTGTATTTTCATTTTTAATTTTGTTAAAATTGATTAATAAATTTTTTTTATATTTAAAAGCTGACATGGCATTTTTTTTAATGCTAATTAAAATTTTTTATTATTTTTTAATTGGCTACGTCAGCATTAGTTTGCCACCTAAGCAATTTCCGTTGGTGGGCTAACGGAAAGGACCAAAATGGAACGCATTAATTGATTTAGGGACTAAAAGTGGTAAAATTAAAATGTAGGGACTAAAATGGAAAAAAACCAAAATGTAGGGACTGAAAGTGCATTTACGCCTACTATTTATGGTCAATTTATTTTTTACTCTTTTAGAATTTATTTATGGGTATTGTTAACAAGTGCCCTTATGGCAATTATTAACAAACCATTTTAGGAAAGTTTTAACACAACTTTTATGAAAAATTGAAAAAGTTGTCAAATCATTAATTTTTTTACCTTTTCCATAAAAACTTTCTTAAAACGGTTCACTAACAAATGCCCTAATGACATTTATTACCATTTCCCTTTATTTATTATTACTTACTTTTTTTTACTTGGCCACCTGATAAGAGAGTATTTAACTATTTGTAGAATAACCTAGACTAACCCCATTCTAATCCTAGTAGAACTAGATTCTAGTCATCCAAGTATGTACTTTACACAGACCTTGCAATAAATTTGGCGCCTGATAGCTCTATAATTTCCCCCATAATCCATCTAGTAAGGAATTTCTAAATATAATTAGGCACTCTCAATGTGGCTAAACTAAACAAAGCTAAGATTATGTTTATATTGAATGTTTTGTCTTTAAATGTGGCTAGCTCTTCGTAATCAAAATTATTGCTTTGCTATTTTCTTTGCAGCCATGAATCAATAGTTATCCAAAAAATCATTGGAAGGATATTTAGTGAATTGTATCACAAACTCCCATGTGTTTTTGAGGACCTTGTTGGAATGGACTCCTTCGTGGAGGAAATTTTGGATTCATACTTGAGTGAAGGGTTGGGTAGTGTTCGCTTTGTTGGGATATGTGGGATGGGTGGAATAGGCAAAACAACCCTTGCACAAGAAATTTATAGAAGAATTTCTGGTAACTTTGAAGCTAGTAGCTTTATTGCTAATGTTAGAGAAGAAACTAAAAATCAAGGTCTAGTTTCTTTACAAAAACAACTTCTTTCTAAGATCCTCATGGAAAGTGAAATAAATATATGGAATGTCTATGAGGGAATCAATGTTATAAGGAATACAATATCTAATAAAAATGTTTTTATTGTTCTTGATGATGTGGATGGAGAAGAACAATTAAGAGCATTGGCAGGGAAGCATGATTGGTTTGGTCTAGGAAGTAGGATCATTATAACAAGTAGAGATAGCCATTTATTGAGAAGATGTGGTGTGGATGATATATATACAGCTAAGGTGTTGAACAACGATGATGCTTTGCAGCTTTTTAGTTGGAGAGCTTTCCATAAACCTTATCTTGAAGAAAATTATGTGAACTTGTCCAGGGACTTTGTGAATTATGCTAATGGCCTTCCATTAGCTCTTAAAGTTTTAGGTTCTTCGTTATTTGCTAAAAGAACGAATGAATGGAAAAGTGCCCTAGATAAACTAAAAGAAGAGCCTAATAGAAACATTTTGGATATACTTCAAATAAGTTTTGATGGGCTAACAAATATGCAGAAAGGATTGTTTTTAGATATTGCATGTTTTTTCAATGGAGAGAACAAAGATTGCATAAGAGATATTCTAGAAAGTTTTTGTTATTATCCAGACTACAATATTGGTGTTCTTATAGACAAATCTCTCATAACCATTGATGACCAAGGAATTTTATGGATGCATGGATTGCTACAAGATATGGGCCAAGAAATCATTCGTCGTGAATCTCCTAAAGAGCCTAGTGGACGTAGTAGGTTGTGGATTTATGAGGATGTCATTCATGTATTGAAGAATAATAATGTAAGTTGACTAGTAGAAACCTAAACCTAAAGAAGTATATATTTTATTATAAAATTTTCTTAGAATTTACCAATTATTCTAATTTCATTTTTTGTTTTTTTGTTTATTAGGGAACAGAGGTAGTTGAAGGCATAATGCTAAACATACCTATTCAAAAAGTGGAACACTTGAATGTTGAAGCCTTCTTAAAGATGAAAAATTTGAGATTACTCAAAATTGTTATTGAGAAACTTCCAGAAGACTTCATAAATGGTACTGTGCAACTTCCAAAAGACCTCAATAGAGGTAGGGTGCAACTTCCACAAGGTCTCAATTATATTTCTAATGAGTTACGTCTTCTTGAATGGTATGGATATCATTTAAAATGCATACCAACCAATTTCCAACTAAACAAACTTGTTGAATTAAGAATGCATTGTAGTGGCATCAAACAACTATGGAAAGGAAATATGGTAAGATTTTTAGTTATGCAAATGTGTGTTTTATTCATTTTCATTAAGCTTTGATTTTATCTAATTATTTATTGGTTTATAACAGAATTTAGATGAGTTAAAACTCATTGACCTAAGTGACTCACAAAACTTGATTGAGATCCCGAACCTTAGTGGAGCCCCAAAGCTTAAGCAATTGATTCTTCGACACTGTACAAGACTATATAAGATTCACGCATCACTTGGAGATTGCAAACAACTTATTCGATTGGATCTAAATGGTTGCAAATGTCTCGAAAGCCTTCCTCACAAGATCAGCTTGGAAGCACTTGAAATTTTTGATCTTGGTGGTTGTTCAAATTTGAAGAAGTTTCCAGAAATTATTGGAAATATGTCACGTTTGTCAGAACTTTGTTTGAGTGAGACTATGATAAATGAACTGCCATTCTCAATGGAGTATTTTACTGGCCTTATAAAATTGGACCTAAGAGACTGCATAAACCTTTTAAGTCTTTCAAATGGCTGTTGTTGTTTGATGTCTCTAAAAATTCTCACTTTATCTGGGTGCTCAAAACTTAATGAATTGCCAGAGAATTTGGGGAATATTGAAGGTCTAGAGGAACTAGATGTGAGTGGAACTGCTATAACAACGTTACCTTTATCTGTTGTTCACTTAAAAAATCTCAAAGTATTATCTCTCCGTGGATGTGTATCTAAATCATTCAATAAGCTCCGAAGTTTTCCTTTAATGCAAGGAAGAAGAAGTCCCGATCTCATGGGCATGTTAGAGTGTTCTTTACCGGGCTTGTGGTCTTTGACGAAACTGGATTTAAGTTATTGCAATATTCGAAGAATTCCTAATGTTCTTAGGTGCTTGTCTTCTTTAAAAAAATTATATCTAATGGGAAATAATTTTGTTAGTCTTCCTAAAAGTATCATTCAACTATCTAATCCGAATGACATTTTTTTGGGTGGTTGCACTCAACTTCAAATGTTGCCCAAGCTTCCTTTAAATATTGAATATATTGATGCAAGAGGGTGTACCTCGCTGGAAACATTATCATTAAGTCTAGAATATGATTTTCGGCCGAATATATATCTTCACAATTGCGTCAAATTGCTTAACAATCAAGGCTACGGTGAATTGTTGTCAACAATTCTAAGACATTATATCATTCAGGTCTCTCTCTCTCTCTCTCTCTGTGTCTGTCTCTCTCTCTCTCGCATTTGAAGTTCTAAACATCATGATTTGTTTGTTTATTTCAGGGACGCTATCCGGAGCATCTTTATACATATTTCACAATTCCTGGAAGTGAAATTCCGAAATGGTACAGGCACCAAAATGTGGGGGCTTCAGTGAATCTACAAGTGCCATCACATTTATTATTAAGTAACAAATTTAAGGGAATCGCTGTGTGCGCTGTTTATATATTCTGCCAACATCATCCATTTCACCAACTTCATATTGAAAATTTTAGATATATGATAAGTACGCATAAGGTTTGTTGTTTCGTTAAAGCTAACGGACATCAATCTACCAGAGTGATCCTTCCTTTATCGGAGGAATTTGGTAAGATTGAATCGTATCATCTTTGGCTCGAATATATTCACTCTAGACACTTGGGAAGTGACTGGGAAGAAAATTTGAATCGAGTGGGTGCTAATGGATTCACCCAAATTGAGGTTACATTTGAATCGAAAGGTCCAGGCTTGGAGGTCACGAAATGCGGAGCCCATGTGGTATACGAGCAAGACATAGAAGATCTCAAACAGACTATGGCTGGGGCTGGGTCTAGCAGTTGCATCATCACTCCTTATTATGAGGATGAGTCTGATGATGAACCAGAACCACCACACCCAAAGTGGATAGAGCACCCTAATCTAATTGAAAATTGGATTGGGAATTTATGCACATAAGGTAACTCTGATTGTGTGGAAACTTTTTTTTTTTTTTTCCTTGGATGTTTTTGTAAGTCACCTCTTTCTCTTTCTCTTTCTCTTTCTCTTTCTGATGGGACTAGTTTGCAATTGATTGTGTCTACTGTTCATCATTATGTTCCTTGGATGTTTTTTTTTTTTTTTCAGAGCACATAGGCATGGCTCAAGCATGCCAGTTATGTTTGGCTTTGCTAGAATTTCTTTCCTTACCATAAAAGCAGGAGAACTAATAGTAGGTTATGTTGTTTTGTATATATGTTTTCTGAACGCACCAGTTGGAGCTATGCCCCAGAAGAACTTGTGTCTTTCTTGCCCCTGTGGTGGCTCTGGTTTAACAGGTAAAAGCTACCAGTTATCATGTTGTTTTGTAATCTGATGTTCAATTTTGGTTATATTTAAGTTTGAGATAATTTTGTAGTTTATATGGCTGGTACATTGCACAATTATGAAGTGGTATGCTCCTTGGCTTGGCTAAGGTGGACGGTGTGCAGGCTGTGAGAGAGGGGTTGGACTTTTGGTTTTTAGTGCTTATGTATTCAATTTCTCATTGTGATTCTAAATTTTAAGAAGGGGCTTTCTGATTCTACGTGCTTCAAGTTCACTTTGGAAGGGAGTTTGGCACTTAATAAATAGAATCATAATCATAATACAAACTCATTACTGCTTGAAATATATTATTAAAATCAAAATAAGGCTAGACTACTAGAAGATACATTAGCCTCAATTTCTAGCAAAGAAGATTCAATTGCTAGAAATTGGCCAACCTTGATAGTGCAGAAGCGTGGGCTACTCTTCTAACAGCATGGTGATATGTAGTTTTAGCAAACAATAAGCCATTGAGTGGCCTCTTTATCTGATAAATGGTGTCTCATTCGTCTGTTGATGATTGGCAATAGCAAAAGAAAGATATAAAACTATAATTATGAGCAAGACCTAGTAGAACTAGAAGCTCTAATGAGGAATTTCACCTTGAGAGTCTAAGAAAACCCCTTGATCCCATTTTTAAAGGTGAGGGAAAACAAGCTCTAGAATAAATAACCTTTCCAGTACTTGCACAGTTTCCTTCATTACTTCTGTGCTCTTCCTTCTGTCATAGATTGATATAAAAGATATCATTTATTTCTTCTTTTCTTTGTGATTTGGTGGGATCTGAATTTTCCATGGATACATTTAACTCACATTAGCATTCCCTCATTTTTCTTAAAAAAATAATTTTTATGCAATTTGTGTTTGCTCTGTTCAATTTTCCTGTCAATTAAATTTTCTGAAGTTGAGTCCTGTCCTACATGATATCTTATTTTATTATTTTATTTTAGATCCATGAACTTCTTTTAAGAACAACACAATTTGATTTTATATCATGTGGGAATTGCTTTGTGCATTATTTTTGTATTCTGCCTGCATTATCCACTTGACCAACTTCCTTGTACTGAAGATTTAGGATATATGAGATATACGTATGAGCTTCAATGTTTCATTAAAGCCAGCAGATATGAATCTGGTGAAGTGGATCTTCTTTATCCGGAACTTGGTACGATTGAATCGTATCATATTTGGATGGAATATTATCCCTTAACATTCTTTGGAGCGGACTGGTTTGAAAAATTGAATTGAGTCAGAGCTAATGAATTCATTCAGATTGAGGCTACATTACAAACCTTCGGTCCAGGCTTGGAGGTTACAAAATGCAGTGCCCATTTGGTATTCGAGCAAGTCATTGAGGATGTCAAACAAAATAAGGCTGGGTGTAGCAGCTGTGTAATCATTCCTAATGAGGATGATTTTGATAATTCAGGAAAAGACACCACCATTAAGCAAAGGCATGATGACTAAGATGGGGATGGGGCTGGACCTAGTGCAGAAGGCACCTTTAATGATGTACAACCACACCCAAAGTGGACGGAGCACCATATATAATTGAAAATTGGTTTGGGAATTTATGCACACAACAACAAGGTGACTCTTATTGTGAAGAAGAGGAATCCTAGTGAAAGTGGAAACTTTGATGAATCTACACAGCTGGTAAACCTTTTTTCTTTGGTTTTTTTAAGGCACCTCTTTCTCCCTCTTACGGATCTTACAGCACTGGCTGGGGGCTTTGGGGGTTTGCAAGTGAATTAGATTTCGGTAAAGGTGATAAAATTATTTGCAAAGTTTTCTTGTTGACTATAATACAACTAATGCAACTTGGCCGCTTATGTTTAGAGATCTGATTTACCTTTTTTTAAATCATTTAAAATTAGGACAACTATTTAAAACTTAAAGGACCCTTCTTTTTCTCTTTTTTAATTTTGACCCCATACCACACCACCCATTGTTTGGTTGATTAGAAACCTGTGGAAATTATGCTTTTAGGTAGTTGGATTTGGTGTTGAGTTTGGAATTAGACCTGAAAAATTTAAGTTAGGTTCCTTCTGAGTTTTGACTTGTTTTTTTGGGCCCAATATAAGAAACTTACAAATTCATTATTATTATTATTATTATTTTGATAGGCAATCAAAGTAATATTATTAATGAAAAGAGAAGGAAAGAAAATACAAGTTGATCATGATGATGAACACAAAAAAACATAAACAAACAACAAAGAAAAAGAAATCAAGAGGCTATTCCAAGAGAAAACATAAACTCAGAAAAAGAAGAACACTTCGTAAAACCCCAACATTGAGACCAGTCAAAAAGACTATGCTAGCATAGAACTTTTAACTCTTCCAACCTCTTCTTAGTGTCATCAAAGGAGCGACGGTTTTGATCCAACCATACAATCCACATCAAACAACTTGGAATCAAATTCGAAATATCTGAATATGATTCCCAAGCCAATGATGCCAACAAAATAACCCCGCCACAGAGCCTAGCATAACCCATTGAATACCAAAAACCTGAAGCATATAAACCCATAAAGAGGGTACAACAGAACAATGAAGAAGTAAATGGTCCACAGATTCCCCATTACAACGGTACATACAACACCAATTTTCCAAAGAGCAGCCCCTAAGCATGAGATTATCCAAAGTAAGAATCCGACCATGAGCAACTGTCCACAAAATGTCATTATTTTCTATTTTCATTTAAGCAAATTTATTTAAGGATGAAATTTTGTCTAGAACTCCCAACATGTGTGTGTGTATATGTCTAATAAGTTAGCTCTGTTGATTCATAGAGTAAAGCTATAATATTGATTCCTTTCTTTTGAACTATAATATTGATTTTTTGCAAGTCGCCATCTTTCTCCTTCTAAAGGATCTTGTTTGTTTGTAGCTGTATATTTATTTTTTCTTTTTAAATTCATTGGCATATGCTTGCATATCTTTCTCCTTTTAAGCTGTGACAAGGGCCATTTAAGATCAGTAATTTGTGTTTGTTATTTCTGCTAGTTGCCCCAACTGATTGTGTGCTCATCAATTTTGTTGGAGAGTAAAATCCGCACTTTGTTGCTCTCTTTTTATTGAATTTATTTTAATTTTCCATAGGAGAATGCAATAGGTGCATGCAATCCCAGTGTTGTTGTACCACTCAACTGGAAAGAAGAAACTTGCAAAAATCTCCAATCTTGTTGCTCTCATTGAGTATTATTAATTTCTTTCTGTGAAGTAATTGTAGTTGTTGAATTATTGGCTATCAGTTGAATATCTGTAATCGTGTTATTTCTGATCAGAATCATCTTTATTGAGGATTCGATTGCTAAATTGGCCAAGCTTGACAGTGCAGAAGTGTGGGTTAGTCTTGTAAGTTCTAACATGCTGATATGTAGAGTTTACGCAAACAATAAGGCAAGACCTAGTGGAACTAGAAGCTCTGACTAGGAAGTTCACCTTGAGGACAGAAACAACCCCTTGATCCCATTCTTAAAGACAATGGAAAACTAGTTTTAGAATTAACCTCCACTACTTGCACAGCTGCTTTCTTTAGTCTCTTTTATAGAATAATATAAAAGACCTCATTTATTTCTTCTTTTCTTTGTGATCTGGTAAGATAAATTTTCCATGGATAACTTTGACTCACATTTCTTTTAATATTTATGTTATTTATTTATTTCCTCTTTTTTTCAATCAATTTTTCCAAAGTTGAATGTTGTCCTACATGACCTGTCAACTTATTGTTTGGTTTATCCTATGGCTATCAGTTTATTTAACGGTTCTGTCTGAATCAATATGTATTTAAATGCTAGATCAATCTATAAACATGATGTTTATCATTAGATGAAATCCACTCCTAGGAACACCTTTTTGTTTGTTAATTCTGTTATCTGTTTCTGCTAGTATCTCCACTCTCCAAAGAGGGCTGATGGTGTAGAAGTTATTGCTGTCACTGCAGGGAAAGTCATTGGATCCATAAGAGGTCTCAATTGTAAGCGACTGGTCAGGATAGGTGGTGCAGAAGCACGGACTCCGTCTTGTATACAAAGAAGATGCACAACAGATTTGGCAAATTCAATCCACTGTAAGGCTTCCCTTTATGATAATTGGGACATCATTCGTGAAGATGTACTGGAATAACATTTTAGACCATTAAAATCATTCTCAAATCAACCATTCTCCATATATAAGTGTTCTCCCTCAAGGTGAATTCTCAGCCATCAAAGTACCGCCCCTTCTCTGTCTATCCAGCTACTTACATATTTCAGTAAATGGAAAGGACTAGCTCTATGTGCTTCATTTTCATTTCATGGGCATCTGATCATAAGTGAATCTTGATTAAGACTTACCCACCACATTAGTGGTCATTTGGATAGTAAGAAAGGTAGCCTAGAATCTTCCCTGGTCTATTGCATCACTAAAGGGAACTTCACGTGGTTAGATATGGAGGGATATATTTGGCTTTTACAACATGCCTTGTGGATCATTCTCAGATTTTTTATGTTTCAGTGCAGTCACATTGAGGTTTCAGCTGTAAGCGACTTCCCCGGTTTGATGGCGCAGAAATGTGGGTAAGGTTTATTATACCCTCAAGAGGAGGAAGAGTTTGGGTAAACAATCATTAAATGCTCTAAAGAGACTTATCACAATGTGGATCTCATCCATCAATCAGAAGCAAGTGATATTCCAAATGATAATCAAGAGTGAATCTTGTTGCTTCTATGAGGACCTATATTCTGGAAGGTTGAGAAGGCCCATTTATCTAGAGCAGATCAGTAGAAATAGCATTTATTTTGATTTTTGAGGACCAACACCCTGATATTCAACTCCACCAAAATGATTTACTGGTAATAAATGTGTGTATTTCCTTTGAAAGTACCATCTATCTCTCTCTCTCTCTCTCTCTCATTGGACATCATGCTTCTGTTCAACAGGACTATGATTGAAGCTTTGGATATAATTCTTGTCAAATTCTAGAGTGATTCAACCAATGTAGTGATGAGCTACCACAAGCTTTTGCCTCAAGACACTTGCAGCATCATGTACTACTCTGTTCATACCCGGTGTAAACAATATCATCAGCATGCCATTAATCCAGCTACAAAATATTTTTTCCATCCCCCACAGATCTGATAAACTGTCTTGTTCACTCTCTAAGCTTGAGGAGTTTCCTCCAGCCCCAATTGAATTTTTGGTAAATTCTAATTATCCAAAAGGATCTATCTCTTAGCAGATTTTCTTTTATTTAAGCCAACAAAATTGAGCGAGCTTGAGGAAAAAGATATCATGTATACCTCATGATTGTTGACTTGTTACGGTCCTCAACTCTTTTGAGTCCCACACACACTGAATTCCAAGCTACTTAGTACGTGAGTTATCACTTCCAGTGCAAAGGGATTTTCTAAATTGCGGCCCAATCAGCTTAATGACTTTCTTAGGTAGTATGAAGATTTAGATCAGTATACCTGTATGCTATAAAGCACTAAGGATAGCAAATGCAGCCTCCCAGCAAAAGGACAGTTTCTTAGTTCCCCAGGGATTGATTCGTGCATCTCGTACCTTGTTTCATTATTTTGATTTCATATATATGTCATTTTATTTAACAAAATGTAGTGGTTCTGGGTTAGTCAATATGCATTTGAGTTTGGATGTAAGTCCATTTTCAGACCCATTTTTGTCCATTAACTTGTGTACTTTCTTTTTAATGGTTTTCCAAGAGGGAGGGACCGAAGATGGAACCGTTGTTGGTGTTATAGCAAGGTCTGTCATTGAATTCTGAAAGGACGAAGTATACTTCTAATCAAAATATATATATATATATATATATATAAAACACTAGCATTTATGCATACACGTTGTGTATGCTTAGAGGCTCTTCTATTTTTTTTTTTTCATTAAAAAAAAAATCATATATACTAATTTGGGGTTGCATTATCCAATCAATTCCTAAGGGACTATTGAGATGTAGTATGGAAAATTTATTTCATTCACAAACATATAAATCTCATCAGACTCCTAGGAATTAGTATATATGATTTTTTTTTTTTTTTTTTTTTATAGTAGAGGCTAGTATTTATTAAACAAACTAATAACATGCCAGTAAAAGAGACTATTCTTTTCTACCATGCCAAACCTCATCTCACATAAAATAGGGAACTTAAGGATATTCTATTTTAAGTTTATGAGTTGAAGTAAACAAGTGATATATTTCTAAATTGTTGCAAAATACAAAACCATGAATCACAAAAGAAAAAGAAAAATAGTAAAAAGGAAAACCAAACAAACAAAAAACGTAATGATGAGGGAGAAAGAAAAAATGAAGCCGAAGAGCACACACTTTCCCCATAAGATTTGATATGGAGCATGGTTCTCCAATTTTTGTAAAGAACGTACTGGAAGAGGGTGGTTGCTCCTAGTTACTGAGGGCCCTCCTAGAGCATACTCTTTTTCCAAATTTTGTATTTCTGTCCTGCTGTTGTTTTGCACATATTTCAAAAAATAACCGGAGCATGTGTATATATATATATATATATAGTTTTATTACACAATAAAAATTAAGAGATGGTATAAGATAATTGTAAGATGTTCTAATTGATTTGGCTTTGTCATATTTTGCTCTTCAAAAATCCTTAGGTATTGAGCAGCTAGAAAATTAAATTCAATCAGGGTAGGTTGAGTAGGTGGACATTCTTTCAAATTAAATTATCTGATATTCATGCTGTCAAAAAAAACTGAAATAGCCAACCACCTCAAGATGATGTTAAAAGCTGTAAAACAAATTAGGCAATCTATAGTTTTACAGCTTTATGTTCCCATTGTCTTGTGATATTAGTACAAATTGACGTTAAATTATCTTATCATCTCACTTGTATACCATATGCAACAAAGCTTACCCAATATCATCTTATCATAGCACAACCTATGACCTTAGTTTTGTATTGAATTATCTTCGCATTAACCTAAATCAATGCATTTGTGTTTAAATTTGATTGGTCTGTTATTTTGCTCCCAAGTTTTCTTTTTCATATGTAACTCAAATTTATTAGCTATAGAAAGGAAAAAAAAGTCTTAGGCAGCTGGTAGACAAAAGCTATAACTGCTTTTGAAATTGAAAATTAATTGGTTGTACTTCAAACAATTGTAAATCATGTTGCTTGGCTCTTGTAATTGCTTTTAAGAGTTATATCTACATGTATGAAGTATTGCCTAATTGTCTTCACTTCCACTTTGCTGATATATTGTGAGAAGCCTGAGTTTCTTCAAAATATAAGTAATTTTGGTAAAACAACCATAATAACCCATGTTAACATGTAAAATTATCTCTCCATCCTCTTGATGCTGGCTCATAGGTATCACCCATGACCAATTTGTTACAAAGATCAACAAGCTACCTCTTACCAGAGAACTTTCTCTATTTATATTTTAATATTGTAATATATAACTCTATGACAGAGTTTATTCAAAAAGAGTATAAAAGATACAAAAATTTTAATATTTACTTATTATCTTGAACTAGTACCAATCATATTAATTATCACATCTATTAATAATTTTTCTTTTAAAAAAATTTGCATTATTTTTAATATTTAAAAAAAAAAAAGATATTTTTGTTGAATTAAGTATTCCCATATTACAAAGTGACATTACTGTTCAATTTTAATAAAATGTGATATTGAGCGAGTGCATTTTGTATTAGATTCCGTGTGCAAGTGGCCTCTACCTTCCAGTGTTATTCTAGCATTTTCTGTTTTCCTTTTCTTTTTTTTTCTTTTTTCTTTTTTTTTTGTTTTTGTTTTTTAGTGGGATGCCGACTCTAATAAAAAAATTAATTGATGGGTCATATAAAATCAACTCTTGACCCCTCTTCCACGTGAGGAAGGGTTCCTCATACAATTTTTTTTTTTTTTTTTTGTGGAAAAAAAAAAAAAAAGTTAAGAGTCCGTATGCACGGGCCCTCCACTTCCCCGTGTTTTCCAATTGACTATAATCCACTTTGTCTTATTTTCCATGAGGTTTTATCTTATTAAGATCACCTCACTTATTGGCATAACAGCATTACTGTCTTATTGTATTGAAGAAATTATAGCGAAAGAGTGGATGGCCACTTGATTAATAGAGAAGTATATATACATTTCCTCTTTATAGTTTTATCTTGCTAACCATTTTTTTTTTTAATTTGAGGACAAAGTCTGTCAGAAAGCTCTACCTCCACTAATTATTCTTTTATTAGATGTAAATTTTCAATAATGTGCGGTTAGATTACATTTTCTTCTTATATGCTTCATGTTTGCAAAATTTTCAGAAGAATAAAAATCAATAGTTATATCATCAATTAAATGTATAAATTTCAAATTTTTGTAATCTAAAATTATGTATTAAAAATAAATTTATAGATCGAATTGTAAATAACATCTTATTGACAAAAAAAAAAAATGATAAAGAAAAAAAAAAGCATTCACATCCCAAAATAAAACGTAAAAATAAAAATAAAACATTTTACACTATTAAAGCTATATTTGTTTTTTACATTACTATTTTTTTTTTTTTGGAGAAAATTTACATTACTACTTCTATTATTCTATATTCTATTATTTTTGAAAGATTAAAATAATAATGATAAAATAAAACAATAGTTGTTTAAGAAAAGATGATGGTGTAGGTAGATGTAGAAATCTCAACCGTACCTATTAAAACATTAGATGTAGAAAAAAATTTAAACAATTAATTGGTGCTTGAGTTGAGTGCTTCGATAAAACAGAACATCCCTGCCATGTCGTTTTGCATATGTTGCTTTTGCCTAAATTCAGATGACTTACTATGGCCAAAAGTATCCTAATGGATTCCAATCTTGCTATTGTTGCAAATGTGTCATCAAAATCAATCCATTCCACTTGTGTGTAATCTTGAGCAACAAGTCTTGATTTATTTCTTATAATAGTACCATGTTCATCTGACTTGTTCTTAAATATCCACTTAGTTCCAATCACATTGACTCCCTTTGGTCTAGGAACTAATTCCCACACATCATTCCGAACAAATTGATGAAGTTCTTCATGCATAGAATTAACCCTATTAGCATCTTGAAATGCTTCATCCGCCTTTTTCAGTTTTAATTGGGATAGATAGCATGAGTGAGTGATTACATTCAAGGCCTTGGATCTCAATTTCATGTTATCATTTAGACTACCCAAAATATTTGTGGTAGGGTGATTCAACTTAACTCTAGAAGATGGACCTTTAACCAAGGATGTGGAGGTACCTTTCTCTTCTGATGGAGGACTAAGCTCACTCTGTTCTTGTCGAGTTTCATGAATCAGTGTGGATGGTTCTGAATTTGATGGTACAGAGACTGCATCATTCAACAACAGCAACTCTTCCTCAGTATGCTTCCCCACATAATCATTAGGTAGTGAATCATTAGCTTCCATGATCTTTTCTTGAACCGGAGAAGTGTTTTTTGAATGACTTTCTGAACTTAATTCATCATTGATCACAACATTGGAAGACTCCATGACTGTTTTGGTTCTCAAATTGTACACTCTATATGCTCTACTAGTGGAAGAGTATCCTAGAAAGTATCCCTTGTCGCTCTTTGCATCAAACTTTTCTAGGTTCTCTCTATCACGTAGAATGTAACAGTCACTACCAAATATCCTGAAATACTAGACAACAGGCTTCTTTCCTCTCCAGAGCTCATAGGGAGTTTGCTTGGAATCAGGTCTGAAATACACTCGGTTAAGTGTATGGCAAGCAGTGTTAATTGCTTCTCCCCAAAAGGATTTGGGCAGCTTCTTATTGTGTAGCATGACATGTGCCATCTCTTGAACAACCCTATTCTTCCATTCCACTATTCCATTCTGTTGTGGTGTCTTGGGTGAAAAGAAATCTTGATGTGTGCCTTGATCATTACAGAAGGTAGCCAGCTTTGTGTTCTCAAATTCTCTTCCATGATCACTTCTGATTCTGGCTATCATAGTACGTTTCTCAACTTGCAGTTTCTTGCTCAAATGAATCATCTTTTCAGGAGCCTCGGCTTTATCTTTCAAAAGTACAACCCATGTATACCTAGTAAAATCATCCACAACTACTAGAATATACCTCTTTCCACCTAAACTCAGAACTCTGGCAGGACCCATAAGATCAATGTGTAACAACTCTAGAGGTCTTGAAGTTTAAACATCAGTTACAAACGGATGTTTAGACTTCACTTGTTTACCCATCTGACATGGTCCACAGATGCACTTTTCTATCTTCTCAAGCTTGGGCAAACCAATAACTACATCACACTTGGAAATCTTCTCTAATTGCTTGTGACTTGCATGTCCGAACCATTGATGCCATAAGTCAACTTGATTGATCTTTGCACTAAAACAATTGTTGCTTATACTTGGTGTTATGCCATAACAGTCGTCAGCTATTCTCACACCAATACAAATACAATCAACATACCAAACATCTTCAAAAACTAGCAACCCTAGAATGTCTACAGTTCCAATGCCTCTAATCACAGATTTGCTTCCATCTCCAAACGTAACTGTCCCAATCTTTCCTTCAAAGAGTGTCTTGAACAAAGCTTTATTTCCTGTCATATGCCTGGAACAACCACTATCCAAATACCAAAGACAAGAATCACGTGCCTTTAAGGCGGTTAAAGCAGTATAACACAAATAATTATCATCACATGTAATTATAACAAGATGCTCAAGGAAAGATTTAATAAAAGCAATAAGAGACAAAAACAACAAGTAGACAAGTTGACATATTAGCAAAAATATTTTCCAATCGGAGTCAAGGATCAGCTCTTAGATCGAAAAATCTACAATAAGAGAGCTACCTGCTCTGATACCACTTATACGTTTTTAGACCCCTTAAAACACAACCAGATTAACCTAGTTAATTAGCCAAGTGATTACTTAGTCAAATTATCAAATTTAGGTTAACACAAATATATCATATCAAAGTAAAGTGTGGAAAATAAAGAACACAAAGATATGATGACCCTAGAAAACCAAACCGGTAAAAAACCTGGGGATGATTTAATTTAGCTATCCTCAAGGTAAACCAAATCCACTATGAAAGAATTGAAGTTTACACAATAGCGACTTAGACCACTAACATCCTATTGCTACCTTGAGTAGAAAACTTACTACCACGACCACGTGACAACTCCGAGTCTATGGACTACTTCTTTCTTGAATTTTCAGCAAGTACAAGCATTCTCGCTTGTATATCTTTAAGCTCTTGAATCTACAACTGAATGATCACTAAGTTCTTGACATAGTCTTGATTTTTGATAACCCTAAGTATGTATGAAGGCAAACACCTCTAGATCTCACAAAAGATTCACACACACAGCATAAAGAGCCACCTCAAAATGTGGCTAGGGTTTTCCCTTTTATACTTAAGACAAAACATAAAACTTTACACATCAAACGGGCTTGGGCTGAGTTAGAAAATTCTGCAGAAAAACGATCTGCATGACTTTCGATCGATCGAGCCAGGCAGATTTACACAGTAAATCCTGCAGTAACTCGATTCCAACTTTACATAGAAACATATACTTTAAGCAAGTCTAAACAAGACTAAAACGTTTTAATCATGGTTTGCCAACATTACAAATTGAAGTTCTAATATATTAGTTCCTAATTCCTTAGAACCTAACATAAATGTTTGAATAGAAACACTAGATAATCTATTCCTATATATTCCTACCAGTGTCACGAAAATTGGATACCGATATGATATAATATCAACAAGTAACAAGGCAAATATTTTTAAAATAGGACTTGGACATGGAAGGGCCTAGGATACAACAACATATGTGTGTGTGTGTGTGTGACATTTTTGTTCTCTAAAATTTTCCTAAAATTGAGGGTACAATTATTGAAAATATATAGGAAAACTACTTCAATGAATATAATTAAATTCTCTTTAATATAATTGAATATGTTGTCTTTTCTACACAATACTTATCATATTAAAACCACCTCACATTTTGGCACTGCAACATAATTGCATCTACTCCCAATTGCCATCACCATTGTCTTTAGAATTGGTCATGTGTAATTTTAAAATAAGAGGGGGTAGATTACATCATAAAGACTAAGCTGATTACTTACTTGTATTCAAAATCTTATATTGAAGAAATTATAGCTACAATGTAAATGACCAAAATTCACATGTAATCCGTTTTATTTTTATTTTATATCATCCTGAAATAACTTGTATTTCGAATGAGCACAATAAGATGGAGGGATCAAAATTCACAAGTAATTCATTCATATTAATCCAAAAATACATTCACTTGTATACTCAATTTTATAACATGTTTAAGTAGTTGATTATAAATGGTAGGGTTAAGACTTTCTATTCACAACTTTTTATATGAACTTATCATCTTTTTCTTTTTTTCTACAACTCACATAAATTATTTTAATAAATCTTGAAATTGAGTATGCAATTTTTTAAAATGATGTGAAAAATGTGGTTTAAAAAGTGTTGTTGAAACACGTGTTTATAGTATTCATAAAACAAAAAATGTGTTTGGTACCATGTTTCAAATAACATGTTTCAGTATGTGAAAAAAAAACATAATTGTGTGTTTATTTTTAAAAAGATGATAAGCACAATACCATTTAATATTTTTTTTATTTGAGGATAGAGAAGTCATTTTTGTTTTGTCTAATCAAGTGGGCCCCATGGTTTTTAACATATTTACAAAAGTGCTATTGTGCAACGTTATTTGAAAACTGAAAACTGGTAAGATGAATTTTCTAAATCCGTGTTTAAACACCTTAAAATAAGCAATGTAACTCAAACACTCTAGTAAAAAACAATCTTACCAAACGTTTTTTTTTTTAGCTCACAATTTTTAGTGTTTAAATACTGAAAAACTATTGTTCAAACACCCTAATCAAATAGAGCCTAAGTCCTTACAAACCTACTCAAAAGAGCATCAGAGTTTCCAAACTCTATAAATAAAATAAAAATAAAAATAAAATAAAATAAAAAATTTGAAAGATGAGGATGTGGTTCCTCATACAAAATTGATTGTTTTCCTCTTCTTCTTTTTTTTCTTTTTTTTTTTTTTTAGCTTCCAAGTATTTTCTTCTACATATAGAGGTCTGCACATATAGATTCAATGTGGAAAAAGCAGCTAAAGTTAGGCTCGATGGTCAAAGAAAGCAGAAGAAGAAGAAAAAGTGACAAAAAGGAAAAAAGTGTGAAGCATAATCTTACAAATTATCGATCACAAAAAAATAAAAAATTAATATTCATTTATTGTCTTATTGAACTAGTATTTTATTAATAAATTTTTTTAATAAAATTTGTATTATTTTTAATAATTTTTTTAAAAAATAAAGATGTTATTATTCAATTAAAATATCCCCAGATTTTAATGAATTATGATATTGAGCGAGTGCATTTTGTATTAGATTTCGTGTGCAAATGGCCCTTACCCTCCAGCTGTTTTCCTAGCATTTTCCGTTTTGCTTTTATTTTGTTTTGGATAGCTTCCAAGTACTTTCTTGTGCATACAAAGGTTTGAGCAGATGGAGCCAACATCCACGTGAAAAATGCAAAAGTTGATTTGACAAAAAATAAAGAAGAAAGACTTTATGTGAAAATTTATATAGGATGCCCACCAACTCTAATAAAAATTAATTGATAGGTGATAGAAAATTAACTTTTGACCCATCTTCCACGTGAGGATGAGGTTCCTCATACAATTTTTTTTTTTTTTTAGGAGGGGAGTTTTGGATAGCTGTATTTTCTTGAGCATTTGCAGCTAGAAGGCCAAATGCCAAATGTAAGGTTAAAGTAGGAAAGGCTAAATTTTTTTGGCCTACTACGGTACCATCTTAAATGTAAGTTGGTACTGTAGCAATATGCCAAAAATAATATTAAAATTTTATTCTAGCTTTTTTCTCTCTCATCTCTCATCTCTATCTCTATCTTTCTCTGTCTCTCACACTTTCCTCTCTTTCTCCCTCTTCTCTATCACACTTTCTCAGATACTACATGGCGTTGAGCAGCATGCACCACATCGGAGCTCTCGCCGAAACTTCGATTCTGTTGGAAACAGGTAATACGAACTCAACCGAGACAACTGCGACAGTAAGGGCAGCGTTTGTGTAGAAATCTTCGGTGTCGAGTCTCTGATGCAAGATCTAAAAACTAGACGTCATGGATTTCAGTCTATCGCCATCATTGAGTCCGTGCAGATCGTCGGTGCTCAGAGCGACACGAGCCAATCTCTCCGTGATGATGCCGTTGGATAGCGTGACAATGAACAACGCGGTGAATAGGAGGAAAGCGATGAACACGAGTTTGCAGGCGCTAAAGAGTGCCGGAGTGGAGGGGATCATGATGGACATGTGGTGGGTATTGGTGGAGAGAGAGGCAGCTGGATTGTACAATTGGGGTAGGTATGGATCGGTGGAGATTGGTGGGCTGCTAATGTTGCCGATGATGGTTTCACTCAAGATCGCTGATCTCGCCTGGATGTGGTGTGATGTTGGTGGCGTTGATCTGGTGGCCCTGTGGGTCAAATGGTTTCATCGATCTGGGTTTTGTGTGTGTTTTGTAGTGAGGCATGGATTGATTTTTATCTTTTGGGTTTAGATGGGTTGGATGTGGCAGTAATCTGGTGGGTTTTTTTTTTTTTTTTTTTTTTTTTTTAAAGAGTATTATTTAACAAAAATAACCCAAAGAGGAACTGGCATTCACAAATAATCCATTCAAATAAATATAAGTATAAATTCAATTTTATACTCAATTTTACAATATATTAAGTGGTCCATAGGTTAGAAACTTGTTCCCCATTTTTTGCATCAACTTATCACCCTTTTTTTTTCCATTTTGATAAATTGTGATATTTTGAGTGAGTGCAATTGCGGAAGTGGCCCTCGTCTTCCTCCTCCATACGTTTAAAGTGTTTTCTTTTTCTTTTCTTTTTTGGATAGCTTCCGGGTGTTTTCCTGTGCAAGCACATGGAAGTCTGCACAATTAGAGCCCACGTGAAAATAGCTAGTAGTGAAACTGACAAATGTGAAATGTGAAATGTAAAATGTCACTAAACTTAACTTGTCCGGCACGGTCAAAACATGGACGAAAAAGCCAGACCTTATGGGGGTGAAAATGACCAACTTGATAGACAAAACAAAAGTGAGTAGGACTACGATCATAAATATTTACCAAAATGTATTATTAAATATAAAAATTAAAAAATTTAGAATAAATGAATCATAAAAAAAAAGTGACTCACAATAATAAATAAATAAATAAACATGGACAATTTATATTTTATACTTAATAATATTCTTACAAAATTTTTTAAAGAGTTAATAAAATATAAAAATGACTATCAATAGTATTTAAATTATATATATCGAAATTATATTATGCATTTTATTGTGTATTTTTAAATATATATATGCATATTTATGGAGCTACAAGCTACTTCGTATTAATCCAAAAATACATTCACTTGTATACTCAATTTTATAACATGTTTAAATAGTTGATTATAAATGATAGGGTGGAGGCTTTCTGGTCACAACTTTTTATATGAACTTATCTTCTTTTTTTCTTTTTCTTTTTTTAACAACTCACACAAATTATTTTAATAAATCTTGAAATTGAGTCTGCAAATTTTTAAAATGATGTGAAAACTATGGTTTAAAAAGTGTTGTTGAAACACGTGTTTACAATATTTATAAAGTAAAAAATGTGTTTTGTATTATGTTTCAAATAACATGTTTCAGTGTGTGAAAAAAAAACATAATTGTGTGTTTATTTTTAAAAGGATGACAAGCACAATACCATTTAATATTTTTTTATTTGAGGAGAAAGAAGTTTGTTTCTGTTTTGTCTAATCAAGTGGGCTTCATGGTTTTTAACATATTTACAAAAGTGCTATTGAGCAACGTTATTTTAAAACTGAAAACTGGTAAGATGAGTTTTCTAAATTCCATGTTTAAACACCTAAAAATGAGCAATGTAACTCAAACACTTTAGTAAAAAAACACCCTTACCAAATGTGTTTTTTTTTTTTTTTTTTTAGCTCATAGTTTTTAGTGTTCAAACACTAAAAAACTATTGTTCAAATACCCTAATCAAATAGGGCCTAAGTCCTTACAAACCGACTCAAAAAAGCATTAGAGTTTCTAAACTCTATAATAATAAAAAATGAAAGATGAGGATGTGGTTCCTCATACAAAATTGAGTGTTTTTTTTTTTTTTTTTAGCATCCAGGTATTTTCTTATGCATATAAAGGTCTACACATATGGAGTCAACGCAGAAAGAGCAGCTAAAGTTAGGCTTGATGGTCAAAGAAAACAAAAGAAGAAGAAAGGGACGAAATGGGTAACTAAACATAAAATTCTAACTATATAATTAATTGTCAACGTTTTCAAACTATATTTTTTACTAGCATCTCGAGTTTTAAAGGCTCGATTTTGGCCTATAAATCGAGTCTCAAAGACTTGATTTTCATGGCCTAATCATATCTGATGTGGCATATTTTTCCACGTGGCGATCACATGAAAATCGAGTTTCTTAAACTTGATTTCTAACACACAAAAAAATAAAATAAAATAAAATAAAATTCTAAGTCCATGTACCGAAATACCCAAAAACAAATTTCAAAAATCCCAAACACATCAATCTTAATCAAAACTCAGATCAGAGGGAGAGAAAGAGCTCAGAGGGAGAGAAAGCCTCACCAGCCAGGCGCAGCCGGGGCTGGCGCGCGGCCTGGGCCTCTGGGTCGCTCGCGATGGTCCGATTTGATCTTCTCCTTCTGGTTTTTTTTTTTTTTTTTTTTTTCCTCTAGGTTGTTTCTCTGTTCTATACCTCTCTTATTTGTTTATATTTATAAGGGTTGGAAATCGAGTATTAGAAACTCGATTTCTATGTGGTCGCCACATGAAAAAATATGCCACATCAAATATGATTAGGTTATGAAAATCGAGTCTTTAAAACTCGATTTATGTGCCAAAATCGAGCCTTTGAAACTTGAGATGCTAGTAAAAAATATAGTTTGAAAACGTTGACAACTAATTATATAGTTAGAATTTTATGTTTAGTTACCCATTTCGTCTAGAAGTGACAAAAAAAAAGAAAAAAGTGTGAAGCATAATCTTACAAATTATCGATCACCAAAAAAAAAAAATTAATATTTATTTATTATCTTATTAAACTAGTATTTTATTAATAAAATTTTTAAATAAAATTTGTATTATTTTTATTAATTTTATTAAAAATAAAGATATTATTGATCAATTAAAGTATCCCCAGACTTCAATGAATTATGATATTGAGGGAGTCCATTTTGCATTAGATTTCGTGTACAAAGTGGCCTTACCTTCCAGCTATTTTCCTAGCATTTTTCGTTTTCCTTTTATTTTGTTTTGGATAGCTTCCAAGTACTTTCTGGAGACATACGAAGGTTTGCACAGATGAGGCCACGTCCACGTGAAAAAAGCAAAAGTTGGTGACAATAAATAAAGAAGAAAGACTTTATGCAAAAATTGGTAGTGGGATGCCCACCGACTCTAATAAAAAATTAATTGATAGGAAATAGAAAATGAACTTTTGAGTTTTGACCCATCTTCCACGTGAGGATGAGGTTCCTCATACTGTCATACATTTTTTTTTTCTAGAAAAGAAAAAATCGTATGGACGTGCCCTCCACTTCTACGTGTTTTCATTTTTCTTTTCTTTTTTTTTGGGAGGGGAGTTTTGGATAGCTTCCAAGTATTTTCCTAAGCATACAGAGGCCTGCACAAATGGAGCTTGCGTGGGGAAAAAGCCGCTAAAATTGGGTCTGATAGTCAAAGAAAACAAAAGAAGAAGAAGACGAAGAAAGAAAAAGGAAAAAACAGTGAAGCATAAGAAGATATATAGAAATACTATGTCAATGAATAAGTAAAATTCTATTTACTATAATCCAATTTGTTTTCTTTTCTATGACTGAGGTATTATCTTACTAAGATCACCTCACTTATTGGCATAATAGCATTACTGTATTATTGTATTGAAGAAATTGTAGCTATAGAGTGGATGGCCACTTGAATAATAGAGAAGTGCATATATCATTTTATCTTTATAGTTTTATCTTGCTAGCAATTTCCTTTTATTTTAGGACAAAGTTTGCCAAAGGCACTAACTTTACTAATTATTTTTTTTATTAGATGTAAATTTTGATTAATATGCTGTTGGATAACATTTTTTTATCTTTCATATTTGTAAAATTTTCAAAAGATTAAAAATTAATAGCTATATCATCAATCAAATATTTAAATTTTAAGTTTTTGTAATGTAAAATTATGCATTAAAAATAAATTTATAGATCGAATAGTAAATAATATCTGATTAACGAGAAATTTAATATACATGTTAAGAACATAAAGAACAAGCACTCCAGCAGATAGACTTTCAAAATATATAAATATGCTAATTTTTTCAATAGGAGTTGTAGCCATTAGCTACAAATAAATTTTGTCCTTTATTATTATTTTTTTTAAAGAGTATAATTTAGCAAAAATAGCCTAGAGAGTGACTGGTATTGACAAGTAATCCGTTCAAATAAATATAAGTAAAAATTCAATTTTATACTCAATTTTACAATATGTTTAAGTGGTTGATAAGGAAGAAACTTAATTGATCACCATTTTTTACGTCAACTTATCGCCCTTTTTTTCATGACTCACGGTAGACCATTTTGATAAATTGTGATATTTTGAGTGAGTGCAATTTTGAAAGTGGCCCTTGTGTTCCTCCATATGTTTAAGTGTTTTCTTTTTCTTTTATTTTGGATAGTTTCCAGGTATTTTTCTGTGCAAGCACATGGAAGTCTGCACAAATGGACCCACGTGAAAATAGCTTCAAAAGTTGCTGGTTTGATAGTAAAATTAAAATAAAGAAGAAACAAAAGGTCGTGGAGCCGAGGTGAAAAAAACAGCAAATTTAGTTGGGTTTGAAAGTCCAAAAAACAATGACAAATGTAAATTGTCACTAACTTCACTTGTCCGGCACGGTCAGAACAAAACGAAAAAGCCAGACTTTTTATGCTGTGAAAATGGCCAACTTGATAGACAAAACAAAAGCAAGTGGGAAATTTCATAGTTGGTCACCTGGAAGTTCACTCGCTTTGACTACTTTTTCAGGACGTGCAAAGCAGGGAAATGATTGCATATATCACCAACCAAAGCCTTGCTAGAGAAACTTAAAGTCTCTTACTGTTGCTCCCATTCTCTAATTCTGCAACACTCTCTGCTACATATCGCTTAACAAGCTAGTAAGTTACCAATTGCTTCCATGGCCACTCAAGCAACTTCCTCCTCCCCCTCTTCAACTTCTTCGTCATCTTCTTCTTCTTCTTGCCCTCGATGGAAATATGATGTGTTCCTCAGTTTTTGCGGTGTTGACACCCGCATGAATTTCACAGATCATCTTTATACTGCTTTGAAACAAAAGGGTATTATTACTTTCCGGGATGATGAAAAACTTGAGCGAGGAAAGTATATTTCTGTAGAGCTCTTGAAAGCAATAGAAGATTCCAAGTATGTTATCATCGTTCTCTCAACAAACTATGCTTTTTCAAAGTGGTGCTTGATTGAACTAGCAAAAATTGTTGAATGCATGGAGAAGACCAAATTGACAGTTTTGCCTGTCTTTTATCATGTGGATCCCTCTGACGTAAGGAACCAAAGAGGCACTCTTGCTGAAGCCTTTGTTAAACATGAGGAAGATACCAAAGTTAACACAGAAGATATGCAAGCATGGAAAGCTGCTTTGAAAGATGTGGGTCATTTATCTGGATGGCATTTGCATGATAGGTAACATTTGTCTTTTGAGAGTAATTTTGTTCATACTAATATCAAAATCGTAATTTTCTACACTAAAACTTTGCTAACTTTCCCATGGATTATCATGAAAAATTTTATTTACTTTTTCTAGCCCAATCAAATCAGAGAAAATTTCAGTTTATCTTCCGTGTTTATACTATGAACTTAATTAGGACATTATAATCTCAAATTGGACTCTGGTTGAAGATCCTTTGGGTAGTTTGAAGCATGGTAGTATATGTATATTTGGTATTTACTCAATAAATACAAATAAAGACACAAACTTAGCAATTAAGCCTCAATTCAAACGGTTGCCTCCTTTTAGTTGAATATGTCTAATACTTACTTATCTCAAAAGCGTAGCAAGAATCATAACAGGACAAATCTGTTTAGAAATCTACTTAGTAGCAGTTATTTCCAAAGTTTGTTATAAGTAGGTTCTAATCCTATATATACTTCTTTTCGTCATAGATTTCTCATACGTTCATGCCCATATTATTTTTACCAACCGATTTTTTTTATTTTTTTTATTTTTTTTTATTATTATTTTTTTTTTGTATTATCAATAGTGACCAACTTCCTCTTTTCCCCGAGAGCGATCATCTACATATATTTGGTATTGAAAAATCAGTGATTTATATTTTAGACCCAAGTTTTATAGCTGATGTCAGTTTTAAGCTAATTATTGTACAATTTAAAACCCAATAGTTTTAAGTGATTAGCCAACTGAAGGTAGAGAGAATGATGAAGGTTTAAGCTCTGGGGTTTACGGGTTCTCTCTAGCTCTTCAAATAGAAATTCAAGTCATAAAATCGGGGGAAATGGGATCATATATAGGTAGGCTAAGAGGCTGAAATTGCAAAGAAAAAATTATAGAACTGTCTCAGATTCTTTAAAGTCCGCTCTTCCGAAGTGTTGTACGAGAGTGGGACAAACACACTAGTTAATTGTTTTTCAAATTCAACTTTTGTCCCTAAGTTTGCTTCTTGCCATGAAGTTCGTAGGAGTGAAATACCTCAGCAACTTACTTTCATTTTAGCACTTTGACAACTTCACCGCACCAACCCAGTACAGATGAAACCCCACGAAATACATGAACACATGAAAATTAAGATCAACAAGATACAAAAATATTTATCATGAAATTGGCCAACAACTAGAGACCTAGCTAACAGGTATAATATATGTATCTTTCTTTCCTTTATTTATTTATTTATTTTTCCTCATTTGGGTCTATCTTCCTTATAAATCAATTACTGAATTACCATTAAAAAAAAATTGGGAAACAAGTATTTTCCACTATTTATGTTTGGGTAATTTACAATTCCCCCTCTTATATTTGAACCCAACCAATTTATTCTTTAATGTTTGGAAAATAATCAAATATCCATAATCCTTTACTTTTTTACTTAAATCTAACGGAGTCATAATGATTAAAAATACAATCAAATAAAATAACTCTACAATTCTTAACTTTTTCCTCAACTTTTTTTCTTCTTTGTGATGTACAACTAATAACTTCTTGATGCTAAACTTTGTCCATAAACAGAATTGTCTCAGTTTCTTTAAAGTTCCCTCCTCCAAAGTGTTGTATGAGAGGGACAAACACACTAGTTAATTGTTTTACAAATTCAACTTTTGTCTCTAAGTTCGCATCTTGTCACGAAGTTCGTAGGAGTGAAATACCTTAGCAACTTACTTTCATTTTAACTCTTTGACAACTTTACCTCACCGACCCAATACAAATGAAAGCCCCACAAAATACATGAACATATTAAAATTAAGATCAACAAAATACAAAAATATTTGTCATAAAATTAGCCAGAAGAGACCTAACAGGTATAATACATGCATCTTTTTTTTTTTTTTTTCCTTCTTCTCATTGGGGTCTATCTACCTTATAAATTAATTATTGAATTATCATTAAAAATTGGGAAAAAAGTATTTTTCCCTATTTATGTTTGGGTAGTTTACAATTCCCCCTCTTATCTTTAAAACCAATGTATTCTTTCTTTAATGTTTGGAAAATAATCAAATATCCATAATCCGTTACTTTTAAATTTGATGGAGTCACAATGATTAAAAATACAATCCAAGAAAATAACACTACAATTCTTAACTTTTTCCTCAACTTTTTCTCTTCTTTGTGATGTACAACTAATAACTTCTTGAAAAAACTCCATTGAATTTAATTAAGAAAGTAATAGAGTGAAAGTATTTGTTCATTTCCCGAATCTAGAGATGAAAATTGATTGGTTTTAGAGATAAAATGGGAAAATTGTGAATAATCCAAACATAAGGGGGAATGCTTTTTCCCAAAAAAACTTAGATCTTGTAGGCAAAAAGGGGAATGCTTTTTCCAAAAAAAACTTAGATCTTGTAGACAAAAAATTACAAATAAACATGAAAATCTAAAATTTAAATAAAATAGGAGTTAGATCAATTGTGAAGATAGAAAATGAAAAACATATTGAGGTAATGTTAAAACGAAGAATTTAATAAGTAATTATAAAAGTCAAGAATCTTGTAAAATCTGAGCTGTTGTCAAATTACGTTTTGGAATATAGAAATGAGAAACTTTTTGAAAATGTAAATTTCAGTTTAAATGACTATTGATATGATTTGAAATCGTCCACAACCATGACTATGACTCTCATTGAGGAGTAGTTAATTTTTTATTTTTTTTAATAATTTAATTGTTGGGGAGGGGCGACGTTTTCGATATTAAAGACATCAGGGGCTGCGAGTATATCAATTGGTCTATTTGTTATAAACTTTTTTCTTACTGTGAAGATTTAAGAAAATTAAAAAAGGAGTATGGCATAGAAATCCCGGAAATGTGAAAATAAAAAAAAAAAAAATGATTTCATAAAATTAAGAACACTCAAAACTTATTAAATTTTGTTAGTCATAAAGAAACATTTGGTTCTCACTTAGATTAAATGATCTGCTAAACAAATTAAACCTTAATTACAGTGCTACATTATAAGGGCATGGTTGGTAACTTTTTTTTTTCCCCTTAGTTTTCTGTTTCCGCAAATAGTTTTCTATTTTTTAGATTGGAAAACTTGTTTGGCAATCCAAAATGAATAGAAAACAAAAATTGTTTTTAAAATTTAATTTGTGAATAAAATTGAAAACACGCAAATGGTTGTTTTCAATTTCTATTTTTGAAAATCCTATGAAAACACAAGCCTAATTTAATGAATTCGCTTCATTTAATGAGTTAGCACTAAAGTTCTAATCCTAGTAATAACAAATTTCAATATTTTTATCTCTCTCTTTTCTCGCGCAAGATTTTTTCATTTTAACTAACCAAACATGTTTTTGATTTTGAAAATACAAGAAAATTGTTTTTTCTTTCTATTCCCAAAGACAAGTTTTCTTGAAAACAAAAACTAAAAATTTTTAGGAAACATATCCTAAGCTTTTTGAATTGCATTTTTTTTTTTTTTTTTATTGCATGAAGCTAAGATTGTATTTTGAATGTTTTGTCTCCTTTATTTATACTATACTAGCTTAAAACTCATGTATACAATTAAGAATATCCACAATTAGATACATATATTGTCACAACCCAAATCCAAACCATGTATTTAATCGTACTGGCATGCTAATACCAACCCTAATTCTGATATTAATACAAACCAACTAACTTGACTATGAATTTTTTCTTTTTCTTTTAATAGATTGCTTTAATTTTATTTGCTAATCTCACAACATGGACAGCGTAGTCCAACTATAGGAAGCGATAACATCACATACATACTGTTGCATCTCCGTAGTTTACATTAACACCAAAATGCATAACACTGAAAGACTAATACCATCATAAAGAGATTAAATTCTATAAGGATGGAGTGTAAAACCTATGTTTTACACCATTCAATAAATGATTGCCACATTAGCATTTTACTTAAAATTTATTAAAATTCAATACATCCTACCACACCTAATAACATCTCAATAGATTCTCAATTTGGTTGGATTTATATATGGGTATTAGAATTGATTGAGTGTGATTGTGTTTATTCTTAAATATGTTTTCAAATTCCATTTTTTTTTTTTTTTTTTATTGCATGAAGCTAAGATTGTATTTTGAATGTTTTGTCTCCTTTATTTTTACTATACTAGCTTAAAACTCATGCATACAATTAAGAATATTCACAATTAGATACCTATATTGTCACAACCCAAATCCAAACCATGTATTTAATCGAACCAGCATGCTATGATATTAATACAAACATACATACTGTTGCTAATCTCAAACCAACTAACTTGACTATGAATTTTTTATTTTTCTTTTAACACATTGCTATAATTTTATTTGCTAATCTCACAACATGGAAAACGTAGTCCAACTATAGGAAGTGATAACAACACATACATACTGTTGCATCTCCGTAGTTTACATTAACTCCAAAATGCATAACAGTGAAAGACTAATACCATCATAAGTATCATTACAACCCGAAATGTTTGGTACAACCTCACAATAAACTGCCCAACAGAAATACATTACAAAACTAAACTTGTTCTACCACATAGCTAACTTTACTTATGTACTACCTCAAAACTAAGTCTCTACTCTGAGCTGCAAAAGGGTACCTGCTAACTAAAAATGCTAAAGGGGTGAGCATTCCACTTGCTCGGTAAGGGATGTGTGGCGTGAGCATTTAATAACATGCATGGAATGCATTATAAACAAAATAATTTTCACATGGATATGACTTGCTTACAAACCGAGCTCATGCTAAAATGGTTTATTGAATTTGCATAAAACATGATATAAACTTTTGAATTATAACATTTGATCAACTTCATTATGGAAACACGAATCATAAGCTTCATAGCATGTTAAAAGTCTCCTTTGAGAAACATAACATGAACTCATAGGTCTTGGAAAGCATTATCTTCGAACATATAACTTGTTTTTCATAAACCATTCATGAGAATCATAACTCTCATGCACTAAAAATGCCTGTGCAAATCTCATAACCGAACATAAAAGGTGAAACTCATGAATCTAAAGTCAAACTGTCATAGTGTCAAACAAACTGTAAAACTACTTGATCATTAAAAGTATTGAGTCATAATCATCTAAATTATTTCGTAAACTAAACTACTTGACCCTTATGGCTAGCCATTTGACTCTACGCCAAGTACTCCCTAGATATAAACATCTATGTCACGCCCCAAACCCAAAAGGGTTCAAAGCATGCGAAACCAAACCTTCAAGAGAAATTGTAGGGGATTTTTTTTTTCTTCCATATGATAAAATAAATAAACCTATTGATCTCTCTACAATATAAGTTAGAGCTCCATAATACATATACAAACAATACGAACTACAAATCATGTGCCTCCAAAATTAACATGAATATTCCAAACACCAAATGATTTAACAAAGAACTCCAATGTTCTCAAAAATAGGCAACCCCAACAAAATTCTTGGGCTAACAAACCTCAAGAGAGTCCAACCTCTAATAGAATTAACTACTACTTCCTTAGAAACAACTAGATCAAATCACCAACCAATAATAATGTCAATCTCCCAATTCAGCATAAAACTTCAATCACCACCAATAAGACAAGCTCCATTTCCAAAGTGTAGCTAATTTATCTGTAAAACTGTTGGAGAGTGGAATGAGTTAAAGCTCCGTAAGTAGCATAATTAATGGGGGAGGGGAAAATGCAAGTTTCATGATAATGAACATTTTACAAAACATATGTCACAGTCCAAGGGTAAAACATGAAGAGCTCATAGTTTACATGAAATCAAAACACGGTTCAATTTCAAGAAGTTTCATAAAAACCTTTGAAATACCCAATATATTCACAAGGTTCTCAAATTTTCCAAAATCATTTCTTGTCAATAACATTTTCTATCAATTTCCCAAATATCATAAGTCAAGATAAAACATCTTTGGAACTTGCAAATAATGCAATATATCCAAAAAATCCATTCCCAAGAATTATATCAAAGATACCTATCTTTTCCATGCTAACAAATCATACATTTCCCCATATGCAATATCAAATATGATAGGGCTTTCCATAAAAAATTTCCCTAAATGTGTTTAACCCAAAACAACGTTTTAATGCAATGTGCTTAATTTTCAAAAATCCCATTAAGAAGCCACTTACCTCAGAAGACCAACCAATTTTACCTCAACCGGGCATCACAAAATCAACTAATCTAGTCACTAGGTCTATCGCCAAGAATATCAGAACCTAGAAACACAATGATCAAACCTATCAATAACAAGGCCTTTCACAATGTACCATCACACTTATCTCCTTAAATCGAAATGATTCCATAAAATCAAACCAAAGGCCCTAAAGTCTAGCTTGCCTGTCCTAAGACAAGTACCCTTCACAGCTCACAGACGAGAACCAAACAAGCATCCAAGAAACTCATAGTGCTGACACAACCAAAACATTTTAAATTCACTACAGCAATAATGTGCATCGTAAGATAATATAGCATACTCATGAATCTCTTTGGGTACTAAATAATATATTTAAGCCAAGATAAGATCAACCGAAATTTGGGATTAGTTCCACAATTTCTCAACATTTTAGTCTCACTTTCAGATTTAGTACATAGCAGGGCAGCCATTTTGTAAAAATTGTTTGGTCAATGAAAAGTTATCCAATTGATTCGAAACTTTAAGGGAGCATTCCCCCATATGTATACAATGTACCACAGAAAATTCAGCCCAAAATGATTTTTCCATAATTTATTAAAAATCATGTATTACGGCCGACTCAAGTCTGCCCCTGACAGCTTTAGAAAATTGCTATAGTTTTTAGACTAGCCCAAATTATTTGAAAATTTACTCACATTAAAACCACAAGATTTAAAGCATATTAAAAACAAGGAATCAAACCCAAAATCTCATATAAACAACTTATCAAACACTTGGAATGCAAAAAGCACATGCTCACACTTCACTCTCATAAATTCATAGTTATCACTTCACTCACACCCACATTTGCCAAAGTCATTTAAAATGCAAAGAAACGCACTTCCAAAGGAATCAACCCCAAAATTCCACAAAATCAACCCATACGATTGCCCCGGGAACCCAAATTTTTAACCATGGAGAGACCCCAAATGATCACCACTTATAAAAACTCTAAACCACTTAACAAATAAGTCCACCAAATCAAAAATCCATGTACTCAATCACATGTATATCACTCATGCAGCTTAGATTAGAAAGAAATCTTACAACAACTTGAAAAGCTACCAAAACAGTTAAGAGTTTTTCCTTTAAAGTTTGAGACAATGGAGCATATTGATATGTGGTTTCTAATGGGATTCTCCGGTGAAACCCGCTGGAAATGGTGGTGGATGGCTGGTTTACCGGTGAGGGAGTGAGAGAAATAGAGGGAGTGTGTGTGGGCTTCGGTGGGTGAGTGAGATACGAAAATAGAGAGCTAGAGGGAGAAGCGGTGTATACGTATGGTGATAAGAGGGGGTTGTTCCAAAATATTTGGGATCAAGTTCACAATTTTACCCTTAAAGTTTCACTCATATTTAAATTGGCCATTCCAAAATTAACTAAATACCGTCACATGCCCAAATATTCAAAACTTCTCCATAAAATAGTTAACCATACTGATTAAAAATAAACTCCAATTTAGATATTATTCTCATCCAAAAAATTGCTTCAAAGGAAAAAAAAAATTTTATATATATATATATATATATATTTGGGGCGTTACAATCTATAGGTATGGTTCATCTAACTCTGTGCCAGTTACTCCCCAAGTACAAACATCCGGGGCACAATTCTCATACGACTCTATGTCAAGTACTCCCCGGTACAAACATCTAGATACATTTTTTTTCTATATCATGTACCCCTTGACCTATATGCCGAGTACAATGTTACAATGACTGGATCCATCTTTCTATTTGAAATTCATTTGCTTTCTAAAACATTCTCTTCTTAGAACTCTTTAGTTTCCATGCTTTCCATAATTCTCATTTCTTGAAAATTCTCTACTCTCAAAAGAAGGTTTAGAACATCTTTCACATACACATGATTTACCTTTCATGACTCACTATATAACAGTTTGTGTAGTTTTTCATAAAATAGGTATAATTTCATTGAAACATAAGCATAAACACGAAAAGCTTTGTATTAAACACATTTGTTTCTATTCTCATGTATTAACATACAACCTTAGAGTAACTTCACTAAAGCATGCATATTTCTCATTAGTAAACACAATTACAAAACGTGTTTAAACAAAAGCATTTATTACATAATAAATACCCTTAGGAAAACATGGGCTACCAAACCCTCATGGCACATTCGCTTACCTTGGAGCAGATACTTTGAAGTCTCAAAGCTTACAGCGGAGTCACCTACCGGTCTTGGCCTGTCCCTAGATCAAAGGATGGATATTCCATTACTTAGTATCCCATTCTGGCCTATGAAGGTTATTCATTTCACAACTTAGCTTCAACTCCCATAGATTTCCATTCCTTCTCATTCTTTATCCTAACTAAGTTCCTAGGAGTCCCTATAATTACCCCAAACCATAACTTTAGGAATAAATCCTCAAAGTTAGGTGTACATTTCCTGTTGACTACTTATTCCAGCAGCATATACTTCAGTTACAAGATTTCAATGGGCTATCAAATCACATCTAGTTTTCATGACATTTACAAAGTGACTCCTATAGAATTCTGGTACATCTCATAAAATTTTCAGAGCAAAGGCATATAGCCATGATTTACCAAAAATCATACAAGCCAGCATACTTGAATATGCCCTAACAGAGTTGCAGTCAACTTAGAAATGTTGGGTGCAAGCACCGTGTGGGTCCCGCCCACATGCTTGGGTCAAAGCTCATTTAATGAGCTAGCTTGCTTCCTCAAGCTTCCAAAGTCAGCATGTCATTCTTTGGGCAGTGACTTAGGCGTGTGGGACATGCTGAAACTGAAAAAGGAGAAAAGAAAGAAAACCGAGGCCATTTGGCCTAGTGAGGAGAGCTGAAGCATGAGAGCCACATTCGGCCATTTTGTGTGTGAGTTTCAGAGAGAACAAGACACAGAGAAAGGGAGCACTTCGGCTTGAGTGGTGCAGTCCGAATGAAGAAATAGAGAGGAACACAGTGAGTGTGAGAGAGTGAAAAAGAAAAATGAGACATTTTTTTTGCTCAAGTTACACACAAGGAAAATAAATTGGTAGAGTTCTCATGGAGTTTTTGAGTGCTACAACTATGGAGAGCTAGAGTATTCAATGGAAAATTTTGCTACTGGCTTTGTGGTGAGATTGTATTTACTCGAGATTTATTTGTTGCATATCCAATTTATCGTGGACTCAAGTTTAGCATAAACTTGATAGTTGTAATCGCATAGTTGTAATCTTTATTTTATAGTGGATATTTTTCGGAGCTACCTCGTGGTTTTTCCCTTTACCCCGGAGGGTTTTCCACTTAAAAATTGGTGTTCTTTTGTGAATGTGTTTATGTAGTGCTTGCTGAATTCTTTTTTTTTTCATAATATTGTTATTGCTTGGTAGTTATATATTTTAATTCACATATAGACATTGAGGGGATTAGGATTTTTCCCCAACAAGAAGTTGCACTGTTATTTTTATAGTCATCCAATTGTTATGAGACCAATTCCATTACAACCATATGTATATTAGCTTTCAATAGGAACTACCTCTAGCATCAAAATTCACAAAATTGGATTTAATCCAACTTTTTCATATAGTAGTAAACACAGAATTTGTCACAGCGATAGTTTTAACATATTTACGCACAATATCATTTTGCAAATGGTCTTATTTTAATGTGGGAATTTTTATACTTGTACTAGACATGTTAAAATATATTAATAGGCAGCCAATTAAGCATTTTAATCATTATGGCATAGAATTAAAATTTAATCATCAACACTGCATTAATTACTAACTATAATTTGGATTTCTTTGGCATTTAGCATTATTTTCGGAACATTTAGTTAGTTGTTAAGTTTACAAAACTATTTAATAAATTAACATCTTGAGGCTCTAAAACTCAAGTTCAATATGAAACTCAACTCTCTAAAACTTGAGTTGCATGTGGTGGTAATCTGATGTGGAAGAAAAAATTCACATGAAACTTAAGTCTCTAAGACTTGAGTTGCTACCGTTCTCCATATATGTTTTCTTCTACTTCTTATTCTTCTTCAGGTCATCTTCTTTCTTCCCTTCTTCTTCAAGTTTACTTCTTCTTTAGGTCTTCTCCTCTTTCTTTGGGTCGACTTCTTTTTCTTTCTCCTCCTCCTCCTCCTCCTCCTCCTTCTTATTCAGATCTCATTCTATAGAACTCAAGTCTCTCAAACTAGTCTGCTAGCACTGGAACTCGAGATCCACATGAAAAAATTGTTTCACGTTAGCTGTATGCCAGCACTAGAACTCGAGTCTTAAAAGCTCGAGTTTTGTCACCAAAGACTCATTACAAAATAGTTTCAAAAACTTGGCAACTAACACCACTTCCCCCCCTCCCCCCTTTAAAACTTTCTACCCTCATGTAGGTTCTCATAACTACTTTAATTTGCAACAATATCCAATTGAAAATTAGTTTCTAAAAGAGATTTCCCACACATCAAGCTAACCATTATACTAAGTTTACATGGATTATTGAGTGAAAAACTTGGATTTTTCCCCTTACCCTATGGTCGGTTCTTTGAGAGAAATGTAGAAGAATTACTCTAGTCTGAGTCTTTGAGGAGAACTTTAAGAAGAAATGATATTTGCCACCTTTAGAGCTTCTGGAACCGTGAGGTGAGGAGGGAGAGAGCATAGAGAGAGCTTGGAGAGTGTGTTTCTTCCATCTATGTTTGTTGCTCATTTGTAGATATTAGAATGCTCTTAGGCCTTTGCATGGCCGGCCATGTGGCTGACTTTAAATGTGTCACCATGCATGATATGTTGGTGTTAAATATGTCTTCATTTGATTGGTTAGAGAGGTGTCCAAGTGAAATTACTAAATTACCCACATGAAATTAAATTAAAGACCTAACATTTTATTTATGGACTTAGCTTTTAAGTTACTCTAACTTATGATTAAATACATATTAAAAAAAAAAAAAAAAAAACTTATGATTAACTAGTTACTTTGCTTTTGTGTGTGTGTATATATAATAACCATTAATCATGTATCCTAATTACTCTTACATTAGTGTCACCTAGTTTAGGTTAATTGTATACAAGAGTTATGCATTTTTAGATATATACTACTGTCAATTTTTTTAAGACCTTCCTCCCCCTTCTCGTGTGTATGTGTATTAAAATACTCAGTATTCTAAAAAAATATATAGTTTAGGTTAAGGTCTAAAATAGAGCGGGGCATCTCTCTCTCTCTCTCTCTCTCTCTCTCTCTCTCTCTCTCGCGTGTGTGTGTGTGTATATATACCTAAAAAGTAACGGACTTCACACACTAAAACATTAAATAAATTTGAATGCAATCTATCTATATTTTCACGTATTTAAATATAAAAATAATTGATGCAATAGTAGAGCATAATTGTAAGGATGATTGGTATAAAATTAGATTGCATTTATAATCTAAGGATGCCTAAAATTAAATTATAGGGCAATTAGAAGGGCATTTATAAAATTAGATTGCATCTCTTCTTCTTCTTCAAGAGATGGAAATACGATGTATTTTTCAGTTTTAGAGGTGAAGACACCTACAAAAAATTTACAAACCATCCATATACTGGTTTGAAACAAAAAGGCATTTCCACTTTTAGGGACAATGAAAAACTCAAGCAGAGAACATCTATTGCCTCAAAGCTCTTGAAGCAATAGAAGAATCAAGGTTTGCTATCGTTTTTCTATCAAGAGACTATGCCTCTTCAAAGTAGTGCTTGATTTAACTAACAAAGATTGTTGAGTGCATCGAAAAGACAGGATTGGTAGTTCTACCTGTTTTTTACTATGTAGATCCTAGTGATGTGTGAAATCTTAGGGGGGCTTTTGGAGAAGCCTTTGCTAAACATGAAGAGAGTTTCAAGGATAACATAGAAAATGTACAAATGTGGAAAGCTACTCTAATAAAAGTTGCTAATCTTGTTGGATGGGATTTAAATGATTGATATGAATTTCTTTGAAATAATGCTATTTATGGTCAACTCTTTTTTTTTCTTTTTAAGAATTTATTTATTATGACTTACTTTTTTTTACTAGGCCACCTGAGAGGAGAGTATTTAACTATTTGTAGAATAACCTTGACTAACCCTATTCTAATCCTAGTAGGACTAGATTCGAGTCATACAAAGTATATACTTTACAACTTTGCAACAAATTTGGCCCTTAATAGCTCTAAAATTTCCCCCCATAATACATAGTAATGAATTTCTAAGATTATGTTTATGATGAATGTTTTATCTCTACATGTGGCTAGCTTTATGTCATCAAAATTATTGTTTTGCTATTTTCTTTGCAGGCATGAATCAATAGTTATCCAAAAAATCATTGCAAGGATATTTAGTGAGTTGTATCACAAACTCCCATGTGCTTCTGAGGACCTTGTTGGAATGGACTCTTGTGTGGAGGAAATATTAGATTCATACTTAAGTGAAGAATTGGGTGATGTTCGCTGTCACGCCCCAAACCCGATTTCCGGATTTGTGACCATGACCAGGCATGCTAATTCAAGTCTAAACCTGATATTAACAAGAACCAATTAACTTTTAAAAAAAACTTTCAGAAAAGCTTTTAACAAAAGCTTCCCCCTTTAATTTTCATTCTTGTTTCTCTACTTAAATGATATAAATTTTCACTTGACATTCAGAGCATCTACACTGTACTCAAAATATAATGTAATCCTCCAGTTTTTCAAATTTCATACTTTCACATAATACATCTTTTAATACCTTAAGGTACAACTTTCATTAGATCCTAAAATTCACAATACTACAAAACTAAACATCAAATACTACTTTAGGATCTATACATATAAACTAAAACCAGCTCCTTCCAAAACTTGACTAAGGCTCCCTCTGCTCCAATTAAAAACCTGCTAACTGAAAGAGTGGAAGGGGTGAGCTACACAGCTCAGTAAAGGTAAGATATATGAGAATTTAATAAGGATGCATGTAAATCAATTCATTTCACTTTATCAACGTTCGAATAGGAGAACATCATTTCACGCATAGTATTTTATGCTATTTATAATAATAGCTTGTATGCTTTTCATAGGTAAATAATCGTTCTCCTTTTCTTATCAGAATAATATTACCAAAACCTTTCGGATTGAATTTCTTTCATTTCTTACAAAGTCACCATACATATTTTCATTACAAAATAATCATTTTAACTTAAATCAGATAATCGGTAACTTTGTCTTAAACTGGAAGCATCTTAAATAATAATAAAACTTTCCTTCGTAAACTTCTTCTTATAAAATATTATAACTTTCATAATCATAAAACTTAACGTTTCATAAGGAAAAACAGATATCTGATAACTTCTTAACATAAACTTGTACTTTTATTAGAAACTTTATCTTTATAGCACAACAGAACTTCAGGAACTTTTACCTTTAATGAACAGCTTTCTTTTCATCATAAACTTCTTCTTTTCATGAGAGCTTTTAACTTTTCATAATGCATTTAAACATAATTATTCTCTCATGATTGATATCATAATATAGCTGTTCATAAATACACATTGGTTAGTCCATATCTGATAAATCTGTACAGAGAAGGCCTCATCACATTTGGGTGCCCTCGTGTGTATGATATTGTCCCCTTTGGGAGGCCTGATGGCACATCCCCTCCAGGTTTTGTTCCTCCCCGCCGTCCGTACACATTGGGGAGAAGGCCTTAGAGTTACGGGCAACCCCATTTCCTCTACTTTAAATGGCCTAGAGTTACGGGCAGCCCCATTTCCTCTACTTTAAATGGCCAAACATATAACATTTTTCCATGGAAAGCCAGTAATTAACCCCTACTGACCGAGTTCAGATCACCAGAGGACATAACCCAAAAACATTTCATACATTACATCATACTGAAATTTCTTATTTTGTATAACATTTCATAACAATAGCATTTCCATTCTTTTCTTTAAACATCATGTTCATGGAATTAGTCATAGCATCAATATGCTTAAATCATACGTATAGGGTTTCGAAAGCCCATGAACATATCTTTGTCTAAATAATGCTTACATGCCATATCTCTAATCAAAAACATTTTAATGCATAATTTACTCTAAAATAACCTCATGACTTACCAAATGCTCATATAACTTATCCCTTACCTGAAAGCAGAGGAACCGGGAGCCTAAAGTCGAAGGAGCTTAGACCTGGTGGCTGGTAACACCTAAACCGAAATCAAAACTTATTACCATCCATAATTTCCTTATCATAAACTTACATATTCATCTCAAAGCCTATCTCTTAAAATTAAGGAAATCCTAATTCCACCTCAAAGAGGTTCCCACAAACAAAAATACATTCATCAAACATCATTATGCACCAACCATAGAGAAACCAACATTCTCACATTACTCTCATAACAGCCAACTTCATTTCAAAAGGTGCTTTGAGCTTAGGGCAACAATGCATGCATAAACATAAACTCTTTTAAGCATTGTCATGTAACCATAAACACACTTAAGGAAACATACAGCATGTTCAGTAAAACAGCTTTATAATACAACCGTTGAATGGTTTAGAACCCCTTCTTTGAGTACTAAAACCTTGAACCAAGTTATACAAAAATCACTCTATGATCTAGACATATCATATGATGAGCAAAATAAATTATAGCTCAAATCATTTACCCTAACTCTAGAATTAAATCCTCAAAGTTAGGCATGTCCCTTGCTGTTCACTGTTTCATTCCAGCAACTTATTCTTTACTTATAAAATACAAATGGGCAACCAATTCACATCCAAACCTCATGAAATTTTACAGAGCAATTCCTCTGTATGTCCAGTATATACCATAAAAATTTCATAGTCAAAGAATAAAATTATGATTTATTAAAAATTATACAAGCCAACGTGTTCAATTCTGTCCTGGCAGAAAATCATGCAAATTATAAAGTAAATAATTATTTTTCTATTCATCCAAATGTTGTGAAACCACTTCCACAACAACCATACGTGTCTTAGGGTTCATACAAACTATTCGTAGCATCCTAATTCACAAAATATGATTTAATACAGAATTTTCTTGTTGTAAACCTCAAATCTGTCACAGAGACAGCTTCAGTACATATTCTTTCTAAAATCATCAACAAATAGAAATTGGCCTTCATATCACTTAGGTATTTTATTCCTATAATAAACATATTAAAATACCTAAATAATCATCCAATAGACCAAATATCATCAAACTTTCAAGTCACTAAAACAGAATCATAAGTTCATCTTCTAAAATCAGAACAGAGAACAAAGAAGGAAAATAAACAAAACAATTATACTATCAAAACACACAAAAACATATGAGGTTTAATTTACTTACCCACGCACTTTGAAGATGAAACCCTAGTGTTTAGGCTCTTAATTTCTTCTTAGAGAGATATCTATGATTTTTGGCGTGAGAGTGAGGGAGAGATGCTGCCGTGCAAGAGCAAAGAGAGAAGAAAAACCAAGAACAAAGAAAAAGGAAGGGAGAAAGAAGATAAGGAGCTGCTGGACCTCTGGGGCAGCCAAAGAAAATAAGATAAGGGAGAAGACTTTTGTCTTCCTTTTGAGTGTGTGAACCCGTGGACTTGAGAGAAGACTCAAGGAAGCTTCCTAGCACTTTCCTTAAGAGAAAAGAGAGAAAAGTGAGGTGAAACTTCAGATTTGTGTGACCCGTGGGAAATGAGAGGAAGTGAGTTTCTTGCATGTTCTAATTACATTGAAAAGTCAAGGAAAAATGAGGTGGAACTTGGTGATTGCATGGCCACCAAGTCTTGGTCTTTGGCTTGTCAAGATGCATGAAACTTTGGCTTTACATGTGTTGAATTCTCATTGGTTGCAAGTGAGTGGAATTTCTACTATCACAACTCATGCATCATATGCCTATTTACAACACCAACCATGCATCATACTAAATATATATATATATATATATCATAACTTAGCCACTTAATATAGTCCAACAACTATATATATATATATATATCTCATAACTTAATGATTTAATATAGCTTTGTCCATTCTTAATATATATATACATAATAAAATTAACCATTCAATTATTTATGATCTTTACAATTCTTATTCAAAGATATTATAAAATAATATGCTGATTAATACTCTTATATTAATTATAATAAGAAAGTGGATTAAAATAGTAATTAACCACTTAAACATATAGTTTAATTATAAAATTGGGCCGGGGTGTTACATCCTTCCCTCCTTAAAAATTTTCGTCCTCGAAAATTATAATCGTAAATATCTTTGTACTACGACAATGTGAAATGATAAGTTGAGAAAATCACAAAACATAGTAGAATCACATATCAAGTCATCTACATACATTACAACTCTTTATCTCGTTATAAAATTTCCTTAAATTATGATACATGCTTTCAACAATTTTCATGCCCAGTTAAAAGATACAGCACTAGATACACATGCAGACAAGCACTAAAGAGTACGTCACATAATATATACATTCAATCAAAAAAATACAATTAAGAAATTCTTTCGTGCACTAATCAAAATTTATAATACCAATACTTATAATATCAATATAATCAGTGGATTTAATAAGAAAATATCTTAATTGTGACAAACGGATACAAAAATCATTCACTTGTCAAAATTTTTGGTAACTTGGGCAACACAATAAATTTCAAGAGATACAATAGAATAAATCAATCAAATAAGATCAATTCCACAAACTCAAAGAATTTCTTAGAAAGCATCCATTTCTTAGAAAGCATCCATTTAGCATATATCTCTCCTTTATTAAAAAAAATGAGATATAACGTTATACATTATCAATAACCAAAAACTTATCAAATTCACTTTGACAACTTTTTTTTTTTTTTTCCAAAATAAACTTCATCAAATAATATCATCACAAGTGATATTTTATTATACTAAAATCATTATATATATATATATATATATCATAACTTAGCCACTTAATATAGTCCAACAACTATATATATATATATATATCTCATAACTTAATGATTTAATATAGCTTTGTCCATTCTTAATATATATATACATAATAAAATTAACCATTCAATTATTTATGATCTTTACAATTCTTATTCAAAGATATTATAAAATAATATGCTGATTAATACTCTTATATTAATTATAATAAGAAAGTGGATTAAAATAGTAATTAACCACTTAAACATATAGTTTAATTATAAAATTGGGCCGGGGTGTTACATTCGCCTTGTTGGGATATGTGGGATGGGCGGAATGGGCAAAACAACTCTTGCGCAGGAAATTTATAGAAGAATTTATGGTAACTTTAAAGCTAGTAGCTTTATTGCCAATGTTAGAGATGAAACTAAAAATCACGGTCTAGTTCCTTTACAAAAACAACTTCTTTCTAAGATCCTCATGGAAAGCGAAATAAATATATGGAATATTTGTGAGGGAATCAATGTTATAAGGAATACACTATGTAATAAAAATGTTTTAATTGTTCTTGATGATGTGGATGGAGATGAACAACTAAAAGCATTAGCAGGGAGACATGATTGGTTTGGTCCAGGGAGTAGAATTATTCTAACAAGTAGAGATAGTCAATTCTTGAAAAGAAATGGAGTGGATGATGTATATAACATTATGGGGTTGAATGATGATGAAGCTTTGGAGGTTTTTAGTTGGAGCGCTTTTAAGAATCCCCATCCTGAAGAAAATTATGTCGATTTGTCTAAAGACTTTGTGAACTATGCTAAAGGCCTTCCTTTAGCTCTTAAAGTTTTAGGTTCTTCGTTGTTTGCTAAAAGACCAAATGAATGGAAAAGTGCCCTAGATAAACTAAAAGAAGAACCTAATAGAAACATCTTGGATATACTTCAAATAAGTTTTGATGGGCTTACAAATTCGCAAAAAGGATTGTTTCTAGATATTGCATGTTTTTTCAAAGGCAAGAACAAAGATTGCATAAGAGATATACTGGAAAGTTTTTGTTATTATCTAGATTACAACATTGGTGTTCTTATGGACAAATCTCTCATAATCATTGATGACCATGGAATCTTGTGGATGCATGATTTGTTGCAAGATATGGGTCAAGATATCGTCCGTCGCGAATCCCCTAAAGAGCCTGGTAGACGTAGTAGATTGTGGATTTATAAGGATATCATTCATGTATTGAAGAATAATACTGTAAGTTAACTAGTATAAACTTGAACTTATAGAAGTATATATGTTTCTATAAAATTTTCTAAGAATTGACCAATTATTCTAAATTCATTGTTTTTGTTTATTAGGGAACAGAGGTAGTTGAAGGTATAATGCTAAACCTACCTATTCAAAAAGTGGAACACTTGAGTGCTGAAGCCTTCTCAAAGATGAAAAATTTGAGATTGCTTAAAATTGGTAATGAGAAACCTCCAGAAGACTTCATAAATGGTACTATGCAAGTTCCAAAAGACTTTAATAAGGGCAAGGTGCAACTTCCAGAAGGGCTTAGTTATCTTTCTAATGAGTTACATGTTATTGATTGGCACGGATATCATTTAAAATGCATACCAACCAATTTCCAACCAAACAAACTTGTTGAATTGAGAATGCATTGTAGCAACATCAAACAACTATTGAAAGGAAATATGGTAAGATTATTACTTATGCAAATGTGTATTATATTCCTTTTCATTAAGGCTTGACTTTATCTAATTATTTCTTGGTTTATAACAGATTTTAGATGAGTTAAAGCTTATAGACCTCAGTGACTCTCAAAACTTGATCAAGACCTTGAACTTCAGTAGAGTCCCAAATTTGAAGCAGTTGATTCTTCAACGTTGCATAAGACTATCTAAGATTCATGCATCTCTTGGAAATCTCAAATGGCTTATTCGATTGGATCTAAGTGGTTGCAAATGCCTTGAGAGCCTTCCACCCAAGATCAACTTGGAATCTCTTGAAATTTTTATTCTTTCTGGTTGTTCAAGACTAAAGAAATTTCCAGAAGTTGAGGGAAATATGTCAAGTTTGTTGGAACTTTATTTGAACGAGACTGCCATAAAAGAACTACCACTGTCAGTGGTGTATTTAACTGGCCTTACTAAATTAGATTTAAGAGACTGCAAAAACCTTTCAAGTCTTCCAAATGCTTCTTGTTATTTGATGTCTCTAAAAATTCTCACTTTGTCTGGCTGCTCAAAAATTAATGAACTACCAGAGAATATGGGGAATATCAATGGTCTTGAGGAGCTAGATGTGAGTAAAACTGCTATAACAGAATTACCCTCTTCGTTGGGTCTCTTAAAAAATCTCAAAGTACTGTCTCTTCGTGGATGTGAAGGCTTATCATCTATATCATCAAATAAACTCCTCAGTTTTCCTTTAATGCGAAAAAGAAGAGTAGACCCCACGGGCATGTTAGGGCGTTCTCTTTCTAATTTATGGTCTTTGACCGAATTGAATCTAAGTTATTGCAATCTTCAGGCAATCCCTGATGGTCTTGGTTGTTTGTCCTCTTTAACACATTTAGATCTTAGGGGAAATAATTTTGTTTGCCTTCCTGAGAGTACCACTCAACTATCTAATATGAAGTCTCTTTTTCTGTGTGGTTGCACACATCTTCGATCTTTTCCAGAGCTTCCATTAAATATTGGGATTATTGATGCAGATGGTTGTACCTCACTGGAAATATTACCATTAAGACCTGAAGATGGTTCGAGCCTCTGTCTTCTCAATTGTGTTAAATTGATTAACAATGAAGACTACGGTGACATGTTATTAACAACGCTAAGACATCACATTCAATTTAAGGTCTCTCTCTCTTTCTCTCTCTTTCTCTCTCTCTCGCTTGTGAGGTTCTAAATATAATGATTTTGTAATTTTGAATGTTTCAGGGAGATGACCCCTTTCATTATATTATAATTCCTGGAAGAGAAATTCCGAAATGGTTTAGGCATCAAAGTGTGGGGACTTCAGGGAATTTGCAAGTGCCTTCTTCAGATAAATTGAAGGGAGTCGTTGTGTGTGCACTTTTTGTACTCCGCCAACATCATCCACCTCATTCAGCTTATGAGACTAATGGAGGTTATATATTTACGCATTGGCTTTCATTTTACTTGAAAGCCAACGGATATGAAAGCGAACCATTATCTAGCTTTAATTTTTCGGAACAATTTGGTAAGATTGAATCATATCATCTTTACCTGCGTTACATTCCCTATGAATCATTTGATCAGAAATTGAAAGAAAATTGGAGTCAAGTAGATGCTAATGGATTGGGTCAAATTGAGATTGGATTTAAAACCACAGGTCCTGGATTAGAGGTTACAAAATGTGGGGTCCGTTGGGTATACGAGCAAGACATTGAAGATCTGAACCAAACTATGCGTGGGTGCAGCAGCAACAGTACCTGTAGCATCACTCCTTATGAGGATGATTTGGAAGATTCAGCAAAAGATACCAAAACTGAGTGAAAGCCATGATGAGTATGATAGGGATGAGAATGGAACCAGTGGAGAAGGTACCTCTAATCTAATTGAAAGATTCATTCCACGTTTGGGAATTTGGATTGGGAATTTAAGCACACAAGGACAATGTAACTCTGATTGAGAGGAAGAGAAATCCCAGTGAAAGCGGTGGCTTTGATGAATCTGTACAGCTGATAATCTTTTTCCTCTGAATTTTTTGTAAGTCACTGATATCTTTCTCTCTTTTATGGATCTTTTTTGTTAGTTATATATTTCTTTTTTAAGTTCATTGGCATTTGCTTTCATTTGAGTTCAACCATCTGCATTTTTTGATTTTTTGTTCACTTATGTAGTGGGAAAAAGAAATCACATGGCTGGCCTGAGAAAAGACTGACCTCTCTAGGGAAAAATGGCCCAAATTTTCTTCTTTCCATTTTATGTTACAACAATATTGGAATTGAAAAAATGTAGTAAATGCCATAAAGAGAAAACTCACCCCATTTAATTCATTTTGATTTTTGATTTTTTAATGAATAAGAATAATGTTACAATGTGAATGCTCTTAACTCTTAAGCCATATTAGTGGAAAGATTTTGTGGACGAGGGTGTTCTTGTATGAGGAAGAGGAAGTGGAGGAACACATAGACTTGAAGTTGGAGACAGTGAGAGGGATGAGGTGGCCATAGAGGCCAAGAATGAAGATGCCAAAGAGGAAGGATTCAGTTCAGAAAGGAGTGGAGGGGTCAGGGGAGAGAGTTGGGTTGCTGTTGGGGAGGAAAGTGGTGGGACAGAGGCTGAAGTCCATGAAGATACGGTCGGTGATAGTGGTGTCAAGTGGAGGAGAGGCTAGTGAGGGTGGTGGAGGAGTGGTGGTGGTGAGGGAGAGTGAAGTGGTGGAGAGGAGGAGGGAGCAGTGGGTGATTATGGGGTTGAGATGGAGAGGAGGAGGGTGGTGGTTGTGGTGGTGGTGGGAGAGGAGGAGTTGGGGTTGGGGTGTTAAAGAGCGGGCCATGATGGGGGAGTGAACATGTTGTTTTTTGTTTGTGGATGGGAATCATGATGGGAGGGAGGGAGAGTGAGATTGGTTTTTGCTGGAGGATTGGGGTCTACTCATTTACAATTTGGATAGAATATGAGCTATTCTAAACTTCTAAAAATTACACTTTTTTTCTATTCAAGTGTGGCATTGTTTTAATTTTTGGTTTAATTTTTGTCTATAAAATCTGATTCTGTTTTCAAAATATTATTTTTGTCCATATCAGTAACTAATATGGCTTAAGAGTTACGAGCATTTGCATTGTGGTTCCAAAAATTTCTGTCCATCTAAAGAACCCTTGTTTTATTTTCATGTTTGCTGTATTAAGAAATATAGTGCCTTAGGTATTTCTTGTTGACAATTTGGAATTAGAAACTTTCATCGTCTTACTTGTCTGTCACTAGGAAACTGATGTCATGCTGTTCCATCTAGGTGAATGGATGTGGGTGTCCTATATATCATATATATGGTGTGCGTCACTTTCAGATTGGTTGAATCAATGCAGTTGCATTGAAGCTTTCAGTTGCCAGCTCCCAAGCTTTGCAGTAAAGAAGTGTGGGCTTTGTCTCATAAGTCATAATAGCATGATGATATGCAGAGTTCTAGCAAACAGTAAGGCACTGCTTGGCTTCTTTATCTTACAAATGTGGTATCATTTATTATTTTATGAAAACAAGAATAATTTTTCCTCTACTTTCACTGCTTCTTTTGTGACTTTTGAGCTATTCTTAAGTTAATGGTATGTCATCCACCTTCTAGTCTTCTGTCAATAGACTTATTTAAAAAAGTTTTTTTTTTTTTTAGTAGAATGGTAAGATTTTACAGCTCTTCTCTGTGACATGCTACAAACAAAAAACTGGTTGTTGTGCCTTTTCCAAAAAGTGGATAGAGCACCCTAATCTAATTGAAAATTGGATTGGGAATTTATGCACAGAAGGTAGTTCTATTTGTGATGAAGAGGAATCCCAGTGAACCTGGTAGCATTGATGAAGCTACTGGACTTTGTTGGGGAGGAAAAATTGTGAAACTACTAGCAGACAAGAAGAGTGCAACAAATTGTGTGCTCGTCATTTTTGTCCAATTATGTTGGTGAGTAAAATCTGCACTCTTGCTACTCTCGCAATGCCTATATATATATATATATATAATGAAATTTGCATTTGCTCAGTTCAATTTTCTTGTCAATCAAATTTTTCAAAGTTGAAAACTGTCCTACATGATCTGTTATTTTCTGTTTTGATTAGATCTTATATGTGTGCTCTTCTGTTATGGACATAACAATTTGATTTTAGATCATAGACTCCAGCACTTTGCCTTATCGAATAATCATTGGTAGGATATGGATGTTGGTTATCTAAGATAAGAAGTTTAATAAAATGGGAAATTTTATTGCAAAATGGGTAACCAAACTAGATAGATTAATATTGGCTATATTTATATATTTTCTATTCTTTTGGATAAACATTGAAAACTTAAAGAGGTTTGAGATCATTGTTATTTGTAGGTTATAGTTGAATTAGATTTGCACGAACATAAAAGAAAATAAATTTAGAATACATGATTACTAGCACTTCACTTTATTTTGAGTGGTCATAGGAAGTAACAAATGAGAGAAGCATATTGTTTTGTATATGATCTATGTGAGAGAAGCATACTGCTTGTATAAGATCTGTGTGATACTGTCCACAGACATTTTATGGGACAATATCCCAATTTGGATTGATTGATCTCATGTGCATGATTTATACTGTTCTCTGTATGTCAACCTATTCCAGGGACAGACTCAAGATTTTAAGCAAATGGGAGCCGAAGTATAAAGGAAAAAATATCCAAATAAGTATCCATATAGTATTAAAAAATTATAAATACACAAAATCATTATTTCTAAATACATTAAGATGCAATCATCTATCAAAAAAGACAAAAACAAAAACAAAATAATGTTTTTTTTTTTTAATACTAGGCTGGCTAGGAGTTCTATTTTTTTATCACTTCATTTAAAATAATATAAATAACTCATTAAAATAATAAAGGAAGAGAGAGAATTTGAGTTTTTTAATAGAAAGAAGAGATATAATCTTAATAAAATATTTTATTTTATTTTTAACAATTTGCTACAATCAACTGGTATTTATACCAGTTTACTATAGTTGCAAAAAATTTAGCTTTAGCTTCTCTATAACACATGTTTTATTGGTTTTTTGGTGGTAAAATAGTTTTTTTTGCTAAAATGCAATCACCATTGTGAATGTTTTTATTGTTTTTGTTAACTTTTTGGATTGAATAGTTGCTATTTGAGTTAGACTAGCTAGGTTGATTGGGGAGAAGAGGGGCCTAAAGTTCTGGAAGGGGGCTCAACTATAGAAATAAAATATATAATAACTATATATATATATAAATAAATAAAAAATTTCTTTCTGTATGTCCACCTGCACTGGAAAATATATCCTCAAAATTTAAATGAGTCCTTAATATTCCTTAATTTTCTTAAACTTAAACAATTATTTTTTCTAGTAAATAAAAAAGTATATATAATGAGAAGCTTTATAGTAGCCTTGATGCTAGTAAAACTACTGTTCTTAATATTCTTGAAGTTTTGTTTCTTTCATGGTTTATTGAACATACTTCAGTAAATGAATGATAAGTAGGGTGGCTATTTTGGCTTGGTTGATTAATTAGGATGCAAGTTGATTAGAGAAGCTTATAGGTGGATAACACCTATGCAAAAAACACGTAGTTCTCTCAAATAGCACTCAAGGCTACATATTTCATTAGCTTCAAAACTAACGGATTACAACAGAAGGTTAAATGCCTATTTATACAGGCTGTATCAGAGTGCAGCCAAAAAATCAACCTGATCTGATCTTATCTACTGTTGAACTAGACTAAATAACCACTTAACATCCTGACTAACACATTACAAAAAGTTCTCAATGTTTACTTTTCTCTAGCAACCTTTAGCCTACTGTTTGGTTACAAGCCCAAAATAACTTGCCTCTAACTTGACTGTTACAGCTAAGACTTCCAGCCCTCCAAGCTCCTTCCAACTGCTTCCGTATGAATTGGCAAAGACTCAGACACTCAGTTAATCTCCTTAAGTGATCAACAGCTGGCTGCTGCAAATAACAAGTTTCATTAGGCTAGGCTGCTGGCTGACTGAATGTACTGCTGAACTAACCTTCCTGCTGGATTATTGTTGCTACTACTGTAATTGAAATCAGACCTTTTGATGCTCCTACATCAATGAAAAAGCCAAAGAAACTTTGTTGCATATATATATTATAACTACAATTAATTTCCCAAGCATCTTTGTGTTTTCTGGTTTGGTGCTCCATTTTACAGGACATCGAATGGTTTTGCTTGCTGTCATTATTGATGGCCATGTTGTAAATTAGAAAATATTTACAATGTTATGCTAATATATTGGCTCTTAAGCTGTCAATTGTTTTTGTTTTTTTTTTTTTGTGGGGGAGGGGTGGGGTGTGTGCTGATTGCTGTTGACACTGCCTCTCCTTCAGATCATGCTCATGTCCATTCTGCATAAGCAAGAGGAGTGAAAAACCATACGTGAAGCAAGGAATCCTCTACCTCTAGCCACTAGTATTACTAACATTGGAAAAGGGTGAACCATGAATCATTTGTTCATGGATGCTAATGGATTCGGTCAATTGAGATTGGATTTGGAACCGAAGGTCCAGGATTAGAGGTTGCAAAATGTGGGGCCTATTGGGTATACAAGCAAGACATTGAAGATCTGAACCAAACTATGCGTGGGTGCAGCAGCTGCAGCTGTAGCATCACGCCTTATGAAAATGATTTGGAAGATTCAGCAAAAGATACCAAAACTAAGTGAAAGCCATGATGAGTGTGATAGGGACGAGAATGGAACTAATGGAGAAGGTTCTAATCTAATTGAAAGATTCATTCCACGTTTGGGAAATTGGATTGGGAATTTAAGCACACAAGGACAATGTAACATTGATTTAGAGGAAGAGAAATCCAAGTGAAAGTGGTGGCTTTGATGAATCTGTACAGCTGAATTTTTTGTAAGTCACCGATATCTTTCTCCTTTTTACAGATTTTTTTCTGTAGCTTTATTTTTCATTTTTCGTTTTTAAATTCATTGGCATATATGCTTTCATTTGAGTTCAATAATTTGTGATTCTTATTTTTGCTAGTTTCCCCATACTAGATACGATGAAGTTGTTGGACTTTGTAGTTTATTGGTGAGAAGAAACTGTGGCATTGTCTGGATCAAAGAAGATATATGCAACAGATAGCACACTCATGATTATTAATTTTGTGGGGTAAAGTAGATAATCTTGTTGCTCTCTTCGTATTCAAAAGGAAAAATGAAAATTAGGGCTGTTTTTCACCAGAGAGGTTGCCTTCTCTTTGGCTAACCATGTGTTTGTGTTAATTTTTTCCTCACTTCATCAATCATTTCAAAGGTAGATTCAAGAGATTTTTCCTTTTGCTTCTTCTAATTAGTTTTTATAGAAATAGGTAGATTCAGGCAATGAAATTATTTGCAAAGTTTTCTTGTTGAATACAAATTCATTATGCTGTTATATTTGAATACATATGTGAAGTGAAGACACAATTAAATCAATAGTTAAACTAATGCAACTTTTTGGTTTGATGAATAAGAATAATGTATTAAGAAACAGGGGGAAGGGAAAGGGACCCAACTTTTTTGTTTGATTTATTTTTAAGTTTGTTGTATTAAGAAAAATAGAGCCTAAGGTATTTCTTGATGACAGTTTGGAATCAGAAATTTTTCATTGTCTTATTTGTCTGTCACTTGGAAATCAATATCATGTTGTTCCATCTAGGTGAATGGATGTGGCTATTAGATTGAAGCTGAAATGTGCAAGTTGTTGCCTGAGCTTGGCAGTGTAGAAGTGTGGGCTTCATCTCATAATAGCATGATAATACTTAGAGTTCAAGCAAACAGTAAGGCACTACATGGCTTCTTTAGTAATTGATGATTGATAGTTTGAGGAAAGAAATAAGCAAAGTTGTAATTGAAAAGATTACATGTGTAAATATAACAATAGGCTACTGATTGTTGAACTAATATACCATGTTCCTCACCATAGCATTACAGTTATGTTATTAGTAATCAATCTCCTTGGTACAAATGCACTCTAGGAGTGAAACAATGAATGGAAGAACAAACTTTAACCTATTTGCTAGGACTTTTAAGATCACTTATTATTACATTACAAATGCTAAAAGGTCTAAAATCCACTTCTAATTGTGGATTTTAGACCTGTTTTTAGGAATTGGGACTTTATGAGTGTAGTTTATCTTTTTTAAGCATATGGCTTGAGTTTAGTATGGATAACACAGCCTCTACAACGTCATCTCCTTCAATATGCCAAAAATTGTGGTAAAAGAAATTTGACATATCATATGGGTCTGGTGCATTGGATGAGTGCATCTGAATAATGCCAGTTTGATCCCCATTGTAGTAGATGTTTAGTGTAGTCTCCTATTCATCTCATCCCTGACTACCCTCTCTGCCGCCTCCACAGTTGAATCAATTCTTTGTGAATTTGATGTAAGGAGCAGTTCTTTGAAGTACTTATCTGCTATATCCTTTAGCTGGTCCTCTTCATGCACCACTTCCCCCCCCCCCCTCTCTCCAAAGAGGTTATACTTGCTCCTCTAATTCACTTTCTGGCGAAAAAATTTTGTTTTCTTGTCTTCAACCTTCAGCCATACTGCTTTCAACCTTTGTCTCCAATGCACCTCTTCAAGTAACAGAAGGTTATTAATTTCCATTTTTAAGGCTGAAATTTTCTGCCTATGACGCCCATTAATTTGTGATTATCATGCTCTAGGGATTCTAGAGACACTAGTTTCTCCTTTATTTGGCTTTGCGTAGCCCCAAAAGCTTGTTGGCTCCACTTTCCTAATGCCTTCCAGCAAGTCTTGATCTACTTAGCACATACATCAGACTCCCCCAACTTGCCATTTGCTTCCATGTTTCCCCTATAATCTTTTCACATTCATGATGCCCCATATGCTTCTCTTCAAACCATTATACTCTCTTCACATTCGGTTTGCATATCTAGTTCTTGTGGTGCTTGATCAAAAGAGGAGTGTGGGATATGTATGACCTACTGTCGTTAAACCATGCCATTCATGATAAAGTAGTTAGGGCCCTGTCAAGTCTCTCTTGGATGTTCTCCACCCCTTCTCGGTTATTATTCCACTTAAATTCCACCCCTTTGAAACCTAGGACCACAACCTGACATCGGTTAATTACTTCTTGAAAATCTATCATCAGCTTCAATGGTCTCGCGTGTGTACCTTGCGAGAAAAGTTTTATATGCATAACCAAGGAGTAGAACCCATCCAGTTAAGACAATTTAGTGGGGCCTAAGATTCCTCTCTCTGTTGATGTTCGATGTGATAGAATTCTGTTAGCCTCCCTTTCTCTAATATTACTATTGAGTATTTAGTGCTATGAGTAGTATTGGATTTGAAATCTGGTTTCCTCCTTCCACAACAATGCAAAACCCCCACTCCTCCCAATACTTGGCACTGTAAACAGTCTTTCCATCCTACTTCCATCTAGTTTTGTCTCTATAGAGAGCAAAACTCTGGGATCATGCATCTTCACTAAGTTGTGATTAGATTAAATATAACTATCCATCCCTTGAATAACTTCAACGCACATTAGCATTGCCTCTTTTTTCTTTTTTCAAAATTTTGTAGGATGAATACTTTTTATTTGTTAAAGAAGGATGAATATTTTAACAGTTAGCAAAAATTATTATAACCAAATTGATGTCTTTTCTCTATTTAACTTTTTTGTCAATCAAATTTTCCCAAGTTGGAATCCTACATGATCTTGGACTTAGTTTTCATTGGTTGATTTCTTATGTGTAATTTTAATTTAGAAGAAGTGGTTTTGGTTGATTTCTTATGCATTTGATGATTGTGATTAGATAAGTCCATTTGTACTTTTGTAGACCCACTTTTGTCTGATAATTTGTGTTATTTCTTTTTTACTAGTTTGCAATAGGGAGGACCAAAGTTGGAGCAGTTATTGGTGTTGCTAGCAAAGACTGTCATTGGATTGATAGGATGCAAGCAAAACATTGTCATTGATTAAGAACTTATGCTTCTTCCTTTAATAATCTAACTGGTTCTGTTGGAATGTACTGTGATGTGATTTGTATTTTTCTTCTATTTGCTGTCAAATTCATTCTAATTGTGCAATCAGATGTAAGAAGATATGTGCAACAGAATGCACGCTCATCATTATTTTGGGTTTAAAATAGATACTCTTGTTGCTCTCTTAGTATTCACTACAATTTTCCAACTTCAGTGTTCTTGTAAAATCAAACGGAAAGAAAGAAAATTTGTGTCATTTTCATCAGAGAGGTTGCCTTCTCTCAGGCCAGCCATGTGTTTGTGTTATTTTTTTCCTCACTTCATCAATCATTTCATAGGTAGATTCAAGAGATTTTTCCTTTTGCTTCTTCTAGTTAATTTTTATATAGGTGGGGGCTTTGGGGGGTTTAAATTGTAAAAAAAGGTGATGAAATTAGCTGCAAAGTTTTCTTGTTGAATACAATAGACCTTGAATTTCGTTATGCTATTATATTTGAATACATATGTGAAGTAATGATGCAATTAAATCAATAGTTAAACTAATGCGACTTTGTTTTTATGAAAAAGAATAATTTATTAAAAAACAGGAGGAAGGGACCCAAATTTTTTGTTTGATTTATTTTTATGTTTGTTGTACTAAGAAAAATAAAGCCTAAGGTATTCTTGTTGGCAGTTTGGAATTAGATACTTTTCATTGTCTTATTTATCGGAAATCAATATCATGTTGTTCCATTAGGTGAATGGATGTGGCAGTTACATTGAAGCTGTAAGTTGCGAGCTGTTGCCTGAGCTTGGCAATGCATAAGTGTGGGCTTTGTCTCATAACAGCATGATAATGCAGAGTTCAAGCAAACAGTAAGGCACTATATGGCTTCTTTATTAATTGATGATTGATAGTATTAGGGACAGAAGTAGGCAAAGTTGTAATTGAAAAGATTACATGTGTAAATATAACATTAGGCTACAGATTGTTGAACTAATATACCATGTTCCACGCCATACCATTACAGCCCTTATTCTTAGTTCATTAACCCCATCATATCAGGACAACCAGTTTGGGTTTATCGCAGCTGGCCTCGCATGTTGGCTTGCTGGGAGTCTTTCAATAAACTCAGCCCTGCTTCCAGAATTTGCTGCAATGACATCTGCATTGGCAGATTTTTGTTAGGGCCAGAGAGCAAAATTCTAATAAAATATTAAGTATGTAGAATTTTTTTTGGTTCTTCGAAATTTTGATGGACAATACTTTTAACTGTTACCAAAAATTTATCATACCCAAATTGATGTATTTTCTCTGTTTAACTTTCTTTTCAATTAAATTTTCCAAAGTCTACATACTATCCTTAGTATCCTATATTACCTTGGACTAAACATTGGTTGGTTTCATATGTATGTCACTTTATTAAGAAGTGGTTCTAGCTGAGTCAATATGCATTTGAGTTTTTATGTTATCTAAACTTGATGTTTGTAATTAGATATAAGTCCATTTCTAGACCCACTTTTGTTTATTAACTTGTGTTATTTCTTTCTGCTACTTTGCAATAAGGAGGACTGAAGTTGTAGCAGTTATTGGTGTTGCTGGCAAAGGGCTGGACACAAAGAAAGCATTATCATTGATTATGAACAATATACTTCTTCCCTTGTAATCAAATCTATTGGGATGGACCATGATTAATTTAGTGTGATGTAGTTTGTATTTTTCTTCTGTTTGTTGTCAAATGCTTGCTAATTATGTAATCACCTGAAAGAGTTGTATAATATTATGATGTATCTTGGGATAGATATTTCCTACCCTTTACTGCATTGAAGTTATACATGGTTGTAATTAGAAGAATAAAGAGTATTTTAATGTAAAATTAAATTATTTTTTCAAAATCTCACTTGATCAAGATTTAAATTTTCTCTAGCAAAATTTAGTTTTGCTCAAGTGATTTAAAGCTCCACTCCAGCAAGGGACAAGCAAACTTTCTGGAATGACCTCGCTTGAGTGAGAGATAAGTGACACTTTTAGTCTGAAATTTTTTTTTTTTTTTTCTATTATTGAAGAATTTACTCGAGTAAGAGGGTTGTTCACCAAAAAAAAAAAAAAAAAAAAAAAGAAGAGGGATTACTAGAAAATTTTGTAGAAAAACAAGAGAGCCTTAGCAACATTTTAGAGTGTTTGTTTCAGCATAAGTGACCTTTCAAATGTGTGTTTTTTTTTATTATTATTACAACTCTTCATTACTTATAAATAAATAACCATATTTAGGGGGTCAAATTTTGCTCTCCATATAATGAAATTCACAAAATTCCCCATTTTTGTTATTTGTAGAATCTTCTTGTCTTGAGATGCTAGGATAAATGATACATAACACCAAGACATGCTAATATGCTATAAATATCTTGGTCTCCTAATAGAAGTTAAGGGAGTTATAAGGCTTTTGGCCCTATATATACTATATAATTGAAGATAAACTACTTATATTTTTCATAATTTCATGATAGTAAGTTAGTAACGACAACTTTGATAAGATGATTTTGCAGAAAATCATATTACAAAAATGAGAGAGAGAACACATTCAGCATCATCAAAACAACCATTTTCTTGTATCTCCATCTACTCATCAGAAGGCTCTTTGATGGTACATATGAGAGGTAGGATGCCCAATTTGTTCAAAATCGCTATTTCCAGTTCTTAGTCTTTTTTTAAAAAAAAAAATAATTATAAAGATGTTATAAAAATTAAAACATTTGAAAATATATCATACCCTCAAAAAACAAAACAAAAAAAACAAAAAAAAAAAAATGCCAAAGATGTTTCTCTTATCAAGGAATAAGTCTGGTGGCATAGATTTTCAAGTACTTTTGCATTCTACACTTGGATACCGATAGGTCCAAGCACAAAATATACCATAATCGCTTCTTCCATTGATGCAAGTGAGTTCATTCTTTTCAATTCTTTCATTTTTTGTTCTTTCTATTTGCATTTGTTGTATTAAATCACTAACACCCTTTTAACTGATATTTAACCAAACCTCAGACTAGTAACATTTATCTCACAGAAAAAATTAGTAAACAAAATTATGATATCTGTTCCAGAAAACTAAAAGAGAAGAATAGTGGCTATCAACTAGAACAACATTGAGGTGGGACTAACTAAAATTTCAATAACAGTGGACCCAAAAACAAACCTATACCATCCACTTTTCCCAATGGCAGGGGCCGCAGGGCCGAATAAATAAAGACCATTTCCTTAAAACATGGGACTTTTCATCAACGTCACTAGTGACCAAAATTAACTGCCAAGACTAAACCTTGGTGTCTTTTAGAATTAAGTCCTATCTATATCCCATAGCCTGAGTCTGAAGATTTTGGTTGTCTTCTAATAGACGGTCGTATTCAAGAAGTAGGTCCGCAGCTTGTTTTTGAAGGGCAGCAACATGGCTTTCAGCAGATTCAACTCTCTTATCTTTCTCTTCAGATTCTAGCTTCACCTTCTTCAAATTCTCTAATAGAGAAGCTATTTCTTCTTGCAGCCGCTTTATCTCCTTGGAAGCTTTCTCTTCTTTTTCTTTGAGTTCCGTCTTTTCCTTTTGAAGCCTTTCAACTTCCTCTTTTGAAGCTCCCATGCTACTCCTCAATCCAATAAGCTTTTGGAGATAGTGATGCATACGATCAATTATGAATCCAAGAAATAGGGTAAAACGTACGAATCAAATTCAGGCTTTCAGAAAACACTGGTCGGACCAATCTGAAAGGAAATTAAAGCATACATTACCGCAAGAGAAGCATTTCTTGCTAATGAAGAAAAATTTACAATCAGCTTATTGCTCACTGTATTTTGGTCAATAAGAACAGTGTGCTCCAAAACATGTGCTATGCTCTGATTGGTGATTGTACAAAACCAGAGAAGCTCAAATTGGCAAACAGTGCTCAAAACTAAGAACAGTTGCCTCTAACCACAACTTATGTCTTATGGATGTTAAGAAATTACATTAACAGATGTAATGAAACTGCATTATTCAATCGCTTAGCCAATGACGAAAGAAAACATCCAGCATTATTCAAACAAGATTTTAGTTACGTAAACCTCATAATTTTGAGGAATGCAATCATCCAAAAGTAAGCAGTAGACAGTAACTTCAATGAAACTAGTCATTTCCTAAAGCCAAATAATAGTTTGCATAAATCAGTAGCCACCAACAATCAATTTGAAATCTAGATGAGCATATGGTCATATAGGTAGCCACCTAATTTAAATCCTCACAAGTAGAAGGGGCTAGTCCCTTCCTGTATAGCTTTTATAATATTAGAATGTCAAACAAGACATCCCACCTAGCTCCTACTTTATATATTTTTGAGATCATTAAGATTGCATATGTAGGGTACCATCTTCACTATCAATTTATTTTTGCAGCAAATGACTATTGACTCCTTAGTCATATACATATATGCACACATATGCCTTATATAAAAACATGCAGATGAGCGAATAGCATCAAATTAACATTTAGCATTTACATTCTTGTAAATGTTTATTGGCCTTCCATATTGTGACGCAGAACCCTCACATCAAACAGATGGAAGTAAGATCAATAACTTTTCCTTTATGAGTTAATTATCAACCAAAAAAAAAAAAAGTATGAAATTTCTAGTGGAATCCCTTGAAGGAACATTTAATGAGTGAGGTCATGGGTTCAACATCCACTGCATAACCGTGTAACATGCTGATAAAAAATTTATGGTTGACACCTCCCAAACAACATGTGTGGCCATCTTGCTAAGATGTTAGAATAACAATGCATTAACATTTATTTTAGAGTGTCACAAAAAAGGCTCCTCATAATGGCTTATATAAATCTACTTAGCACATGCCTGGTAGGGGACCCACCACACAACACACTCTGATATAAATTATTCCATCCCAATTCAAACAATCTAGGATATCACAATCTCCCCCAACTTAAAATGATCTTTTTGTGTCACTAAACCTCTTTCTTCCTTTCTTATTTCCATTCACTTTCCTTAAATTTTCCAACATCAAAATACTTAGACAAAGAAATAAAACATCAATTGTCAATTAATTGTCTGGAGGAGAGGGTGGTCTCTTAATAAAGAAGAGCAAGTAATGGCGTGAGTTATAAGGCTCTTGGCCTTGGACATGCTATCATGCTATGTAACTGAAGATAAACTACTATTATGCTTGGGGATTTCATGAAAAAAATTGGTAAACTTTAATTAGATGATTTTGCAGAAAGAATGATGTTAGAGATACAAATTATTTTACAAAATTTTTTACAAACTGCTGATGTGGCAAGTGATTATTGGTAAATGAAAAAAGTGATATTAATGATATGTCTAGATAAAAACCAAGGTTGGTCACATCAATATTTTGTAAAAATGTTATAAAATAGTTTGTAACTGTAGCATTTCTTTTGCAAAAAGTCATATTAAAAAATGAGGGAGAACATTAAACATCATCAAAAAAACCATTTTCTTGTCTTGTATCTACATCTAGTCATCAAAAGGTTCTTCAACGGTACCTCTGGGGTATGGTGCCCAATATGTTCAAAATTGTTTACTTCAATTTTTAATCTTTGATTTTTATTTATGTTTATGAAGAGATTATGAAAATTAAAAAATTTGAAGAGATACTATTTTAAATTTAATCACATAGTAAATATCATACCTCCAAAAAAAAAAAAAAAAACCCAAAGATTTGTCCCTTGTCAAAGCATAGATTTTCAAGTATTTTTGCAATCTACACTTGGGGCTCAAAATCTACTGTAATCACTTCTTCCTTTGATGAAATTGAGTTCCTTGCTTTTCAATTGCTTATTTGCATTTATCTTTCATTTTTGTTCTTCCTATTGCATTTGTTGTGTTAAGTCACTAACACCCTTTTTAATGAAGGCATTACCAAACCCCAGACGAGTAATATCTAATCTCACAGAAAAAATTATCTCAAAAAAAAAAATAATAATAATTCTCACAGAAAAAATTAGTAAACAAAATTATAATATTTGTTCCAGAAAACTGAAAGAGAAGAAAAGTGGGTATCAACTAGAACAACATTGAGGTGGACTAACTAAAATTTCAATAGCAGTAGACCAAAAAAAAAAAACCCCATTCCATATCCACTTTTCTCAATGGCAGGGCCAAATAAATAAAAAAGACCATTTCCTTGCAAATTCTCATCAACTTTTCTTCTTGCACCCGCTTTATCTTGGAAGCTTTCCCTTCTTTTTCTTTTGAGTTGCATCTTTTCAATCTAAAAGTCTTTCAACTTCCTCTTTTGAAGTTCCCACGCTAGTCCTCAATCCAATTAGCTTTTGGAGATAATGGTCAATTATGAATCCAAGAAATAGGGTAAAATCTGCAAATCAAGTTCAGGCTTTCAGAAAACACATGCCAGACCAATCTGAAGGGAAATTAAACCAGACAATCTTGACGCTCCATATCACCACAAGAGAAGCATTTCTTGTTAGTTGATGATGGAAAATTTACAATCAACTTGTATGCTCACTGTATTTTGGTAAGTAACAGCACTGTGCTCCGAAATACACGTCACGTGGCGACATTGAAGCTGCCCGAAAAGTATTTGATGTATTGCCTCAAAGAGGCATAGATGCATGGAATGCCATAATAATAGCCTATTCACGTAAAAAGTACCCAGATGAAGTTGACTTTCATGGCGGCCCTCAAGGCATGTACAAGGTTGTTGGATTTGAAAACGGGGGAGGAAATTTGGTGTGGATAGCAATGGATTGTGGGTTTGAGCTTCATTCGTTAGTTGGGTCTTCAGTTTTGAATTTGTTTGCAAAGGCGAGTAAGTTGGATGATGTGGCTAGTGTTAGAAAAATCATGAAAAAAGACGGATGAAGAAAGTGCTAGGGTCTAGTGTAGTGGAAGTGAAAGGGAAATTCCATGCTTTTCTTCTGGAAGATAAGAGTCATTATCAATATGAAAACATGATGCAACTTTTGGATAAGTTGGATTATGAAAAGAGAGCTATTGGATATGTCTTAAATTAAGACTGAATTTGTGTTGCATTCCATTGATGAGGAAGTCAAAGAAAAAATGTTATGTAATCACAGTGAGAGGTTTGCTATTGCTTTTGGTCTCTTAAACACAGGGCCTGGAACCAGATTACTGATCATAAAGAACCTTAGGGTGTGTGGGAATTGCCATGAAGCAACTAAGTTCATTACGAAAATTTTTAATAGAGAGATTGTTGTGAGGGATGTGAAGCAATTTCATCACTTCAAGAAAGGGATCTGCTCATGTGGTGACTACGGGTGAAGCTGATGTGCGTAGATTTCCTTTCTCTTTGCTGGATTTTTCACAGCTGAGGTGTTGAAATATCAGGGTTGGTTCTAACATCTCTGTAGGAAAGCAAGTTGCTAATATTATAATGGGGTAATGGAAGAATTTGGTCGTCGATATACATTCCCCACTTTATCAATTTCGCCTTTATACTATACTATACTATATTCTTCAGCCAAGTTCAAAGAGATTTTGTAGAAAATGATACACTTTCTTTATTGCTCACAGTGGATGCAGATTGTTGAAAGGATTTATCTCTGATTGGAATGCCAAAGAAAAAGACTCGTGGGATTTTTTTTAATCCAAATGTCTTCTTGCGTGCTTAGCATCAACAAGACTGATTTTCCTCTAACAGCACCGGTAATTAATCCTTTGAACTCTTAATTTTTTTTTTTCTCTTGCTTTCTAGTGTCAAAGGCAATACAATTTTTTTCATCTCATAATACTGTTGCTTTTACTTCTTCCATATGAAAATTCAAAAGTTTTGAGGATATTATTTGGTTTGACATTTAGAACAAGGATTCTCTAACAAAAGCAAAACTGGGAGTATAGAAACAACTTAGAGAATTTCATATGTTTATTATTTTTGGATACAATTCACATTTTCTGGTATTTAGTTGAGAATATAGACCATTACAGAAATGATCTGAAGAGCAGCCCTTTTCCAAATGTATTTGATAATTCATTTCAGTACATCACTTGTAGCTACACACACACGTGTATATATATATATATATATATAATTGTAGTGGCTAATAGAGGTTCTTATTTAGATTAGATTCAGTGTATTTTCCTCCTTGTTTTGGGGAATTATGCCAGTGTTCTGAGCTTATGCAAAGGGTACAATTCCCTTTTCTTCTTGTAGTCATGGACTAAAAGATAAGTGGGGAATGGCATATGCTCTAGTGGCTTCTAGACATGCTCATTTAAATGCTGGGTAACATCAAGAAGTTCTTGTGGAACTATTGCTTGATGGTTGATTGTGCATACCTATTTTGGAAAATGTTTTTGTACTGAATTCACAGCCAATAAGGATTCAGCATTTGTAAGGGGTCCACCTCCTCCCTTAGCTTACAAAGGGGAGAGGAATTGACCCCCATAAAGAGCACAATTCACCACTATGAGATACTGTTCATTTTTCGCCCTTTTCCAATATCAGTAATACTAGTGGTTATTATTATTATTATTATTAGTTATTAATTTCCTGACGCTCATTAATTTGTGATTATCATGCTCTAGGGATTCTAATGACATTAGTTTCTCCTATATTTGGCTGTGTAGCCTCAAAAGTTATGTAAAAATTATGCTTGAAATTATGTAACCAAAAAAAAAAAAAAATTCTTGAAAACATATCTAAAATTAAATATTTAGGTGATGTCAAGGAGTTTTGGAGTAATTTTCTAATTATTTATGTGCTCATGGGGTTTATTATTGTTATTAGTTAGGAAATTCTGATTTTGGGTTTGGGAATTTTATATAGTAGAATTATTTTTGGGTTAGGCTGTTGGTATATTTTTGTTGTGGGCTTAGCATTATTTGGGTTAAATTTCAATCTGGGCTTTATTGTGATAGGTTTGGGTTGCTGACTCATGTCTATTCGGGCTTGGTTGTTTGGGTTGAAAGGTAAATGGAACTGGACCAATCTTTTCTGATCTAGAACATTCTCTCCATTCTCTCTCTCTCTCCCGCTTGCTCTGTCGCTTTCCCTCTCTCAATCTCGCCCTCTCTCTCTTGAGTGATCTTCTCTGTCTCACGTTCTCTATCTATCACAGGCAGAACTTAGGCGTGGGCGGAATGGCTTCGTTGGTCGACGATATACGACGATCTACGGCGGAATGGCTTTGCAATTGAAGCTAGAGTTGATAATGTGTGGTCGCATTTCAGTCAGTTTGGCCATGTTTTGGACGTGTATCTTTCTAAGGTAAAAGTAGCTGACTTGTATCTAGTATAATTGAGAATGGTCAGAATAGTTAGCCAATGAAAATATTACCACATCTTTTTTTTTCTTGACAACTTCATTCTAAATGCTTAAACCATGGCCATGCAGCATGTAATTAGATGTGTTGTTAAACCAGCTTGGGTTTGTTCAAGGTTTTAAGTGGGTTTGCTTGCAGATTAATGCTTTTACCACCTTATCTATATACCAAATTCAATATTGTGCTACACTAGTAATAGCCAAATCAAGATGTTGAGATATGACTGCAAGACGGAAAGTGAAAATATGATGAAAAACTTAGTGGCAATCACATAGCTCTTCATCTCTCTCAACGCGGTGGTTTCAGCTCCTCTGATTACGTACGAATCAGTTCTCTCTCTCCGCAATTACTTTGCTTCTCTTATTTGGTTGCTAAGAAAACCTTTCTATTTTTTTCTCGGCAACCAAATAGAGTTATGGCTATCCTTGCCATCAAATTGATTTTGCTTTGCTTTAGATTCAATAAATTACTCTTTTTTATCTAGTTCTCAAAACTTAGGGTTTCCTTCTGTCTTTCACTCTCCCTTCAAATTTGTTAACTATTAAAGTGTTTAACAAATGTTCATACTCTGTTTGTTTATGTGTTTATATTTGGTGTATTGTTTACAATTGAGATAATAGAGGCATAGAATTGAATAGGTCAAAGGCATACTTGAATTCATTGCATTGACTGGCAAATTTTGGTACAATGCTTTGGTATCAAATTTTCAATTCCTTGTTGAAGCATCTCTCTAACCTTTTTTTTTTTTTCTTTTTTTTTTTTTTAATTTAAAGCAAATTAAGATTTACAATCAATTATGTCTTTTTCTCTTGAAAACTTCATTACAACAAATAAAATCACTTTTTTGTTTATAGAGTTTTGGCACTGGTGCTTGCCATTTTTTTTGTGAATTAGCTTAATATAGCAAAAGATGGGCTAGCAGGGCCCATTAAGTGGTACAGTAAATAACTAAAGATTTGAAGGGATGGGATTATGGGGTTCATTTGGATAGCACTTATTGTTGCTGAAAGTTGATAAAAATTGATTGTTGCTGAAAACATTATAGCAAAATAATTTTTAAATGTATAAATAGTATTATGGGACCCACTTTTAATATTAAATATTGCGTGAACAGTGCATGAACAGTGATTTTTTCTCTCAAAAGTCAACAAAACCGGCAAAAAAAAACTTGCGTTTTCAGACCTGTGTTTCCTCTCCAGCAGTGCGCGTGGGTCCCCCAGTGCAAAACGTGAAACACTGAATTAAGTAACTAACCGTGCTATCCAAACCGGGTCATGATTCTTTTTTTTTTTATCACCTTTTGGAAACCATGGAAGAAGATTGGAGTTTGAATTGCGGTTTGCATCATTGATGGTTTTTTTTTTTTTTTTTTTTTTGTTTTTTTTTTTTTTTTTTTTAAGGGGG